>NW_006799734.1:680145-708976 GCF_000442215.2 Lipotes vexillifer
AACACAATCAGCATATGGGGAGGGTCTACCCCAGGCAACTAGAACTGAGGAGTTTGCACACCACCACCCTCTGCCCCTCCCCCCAGAGCTCCAAATCTGGAACTTTCCCCCACCTCCTCTCTCTCTCTCTCTCTCTCTCTCTCTCTCATGGAAAAAGCAATGCTTAATTAACAAATTATGCTGCTTGGATAACTTTCCATTTCTTCATTAGCATTTCTTGATTTTATGCAATTGGATGGAATCAGGCTAACCAGATATGGGCTATTGTTAGCAATAAGATGCTGCCCCCCTGCAGGGTCACCAGGGCCCGCTTTTCTCCTGGAAGGATGCTCCCATGCCCAGCCATCAGTATCCTGTGCATCCCCATGGGTGCAATAAGCTCCCTGGAGAGCCCCACTCTGGACAGTTGCCTTGTGAAGTGCTCCATTACTCCCGCAAGAATAAAAAAGACCTCTAGAAAATGATCTAAATTTATTTTTATCTACCTTTGCTTGGAAATTTCCATACGGTCTCCATACCTGACAAGATGACAAAAGCATGGTGGCAGCCAGGGGAAAAAAAATGGTAAAAACCAAGGAAGCACCATTAAAATTTTGAATGAAATAATGTATTTGGCAGCATTACTTTCCTCTCATATTCTGTACTGCAGCCCTGCTTCATACAGATGTGGCTTTGGGGGGAGACTGGGAAAGCGTTTACGAGGAGGGCTGGTAAAACTAATAATTTGTTTATGTGGAAACTGTTTTCCAGAACAGCGCACTGGGGAAACATCTCCAGAATTAAACTGCGCAAAGGCAAAAGCAGCCCATTTGTTTCTTTCCTGCCACAGAGGCATGTCAATCACAAATCGCTGCCATTTAAAATAAAGTTCTGGAGCACGCAGCAAAGAGCGCCTGCCCCCCGTCCCCCAACCCCGCCCGCGCTGCGGTCTCCAGGGAGCGAGGCTGGCGTGGACACCTCGTGGGCCACCCCTGGCCAGTGGGCAAGAGGGAGCACCATTTGCCACCTTGAAGTGGGGGTGGAGAGGTTTTCTCCGAGCATCTTGGTGGACCGGGATGGGAAGGCCGGCTGGGGCAGACCACAGCGACCTGCTTTCTGAGGCAGGCTGCCTGCCTGCCTCTAAGTGAGGAGCTGACATGATTCCAGGCGGGAAAGCCAGTTCCCTCCCCCACAGTAATCAGAGGAGCTGGTGCCCGGACATGGGAGGGACAAGCGGAAGCCCACGGATGATGCCACAGCATCCCTTTCTCATCCCTTTGCTTTCAGGATCTCTGAGATGGCAGAGAGCTTCCCAGTGCGTGCAGATCAGGCCTCACAGGGCACATGGCTGGAGTTTGCAGCTAGTGGTGCAAGTGGCCAGACTGGGCCCCGGAGCACCGCGGCTGAGATCTCCAGCGTGTTCCAGGCCTGACGGTAGGAAGGAGCGGAGTCCAGCATGAGAACCCACAGTGGAATCACTCAGCCAGAGGTCGAAGAGCTTCCTGAGGGCCTCAAGCCGGCAAGGGCAAATGAAGACCGTGAGAAGGCGCCACAAACCAGGCATAACGAACCACAACAAAAGTACACAATTTTGCCGGGAACTGCAAAATGACTAGATAAGGAATGATAAGACGTATGAATGGAATCACAGTTTTCTGGTCTTTTTTCTAACTCCCTTCTTTCCAGGAAACAGCAAAACAACAGTACCTCATGAGACACTATTATAGAATTGCTGCTTTACCTGAGGTAAAATTTCAATTAATAAAAGTGTTAAGAAGAGCCGGACCTTATGACTAATGGATTAACTGATCAACTGAGGATTAAACAGGATTATTTTATATCAATCTTATTGTTGGAAAACTTTCCAAAACATATTAGTTCTATTTCCTTGCCACACTAATCAGTAAAGTATCCAATAGAAATGTTTGAGATGTTTCCGAGGATTCACTTATTCATTAAAAGACGATCTGAGCGTCCATTATGTGGGAGTTACTCTCATAAAGCACTGGAGACATGAAAATAAACAGTTTCATTAATAGCACAAAGCAAGAGTTTGATTTTTAAGCTTACCAGACAGTCTCTGCTTTGTAACCAAAGAATTTGATTCCTTTACAAGCAATGTTAGGATCCATATACTTGAATATGTCCCTTCAATTTTACTTTATTGTTACTATTATTTGTTGTTGTTGCTGTTTTGTTTTCTTGTGGTACACGGGCCTCTCACTGCTGTGGCCTCTCCCGTTGTGGAGCACAGGCTCCGGACACACAGGCTCAGCAGCCATGGCTCACGGGCCAGGCCGCTCCGTGGCATGCGGGATCCTCTGGGACCAGGGCATGAACCCGTGTCCCCTGCATTGGCAGGTGGACTCTCAACCACTGCACCACAAGGGAAGCCCTATTATTATTATTTATTTTACTTGGTGGCCCCCTTTTTCCTTCTCCCTGGATTTCTTTCTTTTTTTTTTTTTTTTTTTTTTTTGCTGGTTTAATGCATTCCCCTTTCCCTTCATAAATTTAGAAATTCTACTTATTCTTTATTCCTCTCGGGCTTACCTATTCTTTCCTCATACTCACAATAAAACATTTATTTCCTTTAAATATAAAAATGAGATAAAGATTTATTAAGTTATTCTATTCTCTTCCACCCCATCCCCCCTCACACAATGTCCACTCAAATAAAACATTGTTTTGACACATTTAGAATATTTTTATTTCAGCACTGTCCTCCATTGACCCTAAGATGTATTCTTTGGAATATAATTACTCCCCGATTTCTCTATGAGAGTTTAGTCAATTTTATTTTAGATTGCTATAAGAATTTCCCTGGAAGTATGTCTCATCTGTTGCCAGAAACATAACTTAGCATACAATTACACATTCCCAAATAGTATATACTCATCCAGAGAGAAAGAGGGGGAGAGATGCCAACTTGGGCTCAGCATGGAACAGTACTGGCTGTTTCTGCTCTCTCTAAATCTGACCCAAATGCATTTGTATCCATTCAGCATCTTCTTGAGTACTTTCCTCATATAGACCCCACTCTGTGTATTCTCTGATTTGTATGTATCTGTAAATATCTTCCACCTTGTCAGGTCAATGATAGCTTGGCTGGGTATAGAAATCCTGGTGTGCAGTCCTCTCCCTGAGCCACCTGTAATTTACAATATATGATCCTGTTGTACATAGCTGCACTGTGTTTTACTTGTTCTGTTTATACTTGAGAACACTGATAGCAACATGATGTCTCTGTTTCATTAATAACTGGATACTTGAGCCTAGAAACTTATTCGAATGTTTTCCTTTATTTTAGACATGTCTAGGTGTATATACTGGTTAGCTATTTCAGTCAACAAATGTGAGCCTCTCCTTAGCTCAGAAATTCTCATCTATTATTAGCTTAAATACTTTTCCCTTTTCTGACTCTGGAACACCAGCCATTTTATGTAGATATCTCAGATCTTCCCTGCAATTCTCTGACCTTTTGTTCTCCATAAGTCCTATCTCTTGATGTTCTAGGTCTTCATTTTATAGGCCATTAATTTTTGACATAACAGTGTCTACCTTCTTCCATTTATATCCTGATTTGGTTGATGTTTGTCCTTTTTTTTTGGTTCAGGTCCATGTCCTTGGGGCTCCCAAGTCTTGTCGACCCCAGAAGAGAGAAAGTCAGAAAACTCTGACTGTTGGCCCACCACCCCAAATCCCTTTGGCTCAGGGGTGGTGGACAGGTCTTCCTGGGAACTTCCAGTTGAGGAAAAGGCAGATTCAGAGGGCTTTGCTCAGCATTTCCCAAAAAATCAAGATAAAAATTTTTAAAGTACAGAAGGTTAAAAAAATCTGAAAGGATCCGGAAAAGTTCTTTACAGCCCTACACACAGACACACAACCACACATTCACACACACATACACCATGCTATACTTATCAGGGTTCAATCAGAGAAAAAGACCACTGGACATGAAGTAGAAAAAGAGATTTTTATATCTAAATTTAATTTGATGCCACTGTGGGAGCTGCTAAAACAGCCTTTGGTGTCTGGTGCTGAGGCCAATGTCCCCGGGCAGGTGGTTGAGATTTCAAGAGGGATCTGAAATGGGGCTGCAGAAAGGGCTGAACCTCCTGGAACTTACAGGAAAGGAGCTTGAACCTGTACTACACTCCCCCTGTACCCTTCAGGGTCCTCTCCCCATCCCCAGGCCTCCAGCCTGGGTGAGCTGCATTTATACAGACTCTTCTTTCTTACAGAGTCTGTGCCCCCAGTGCCCCCAGCAAGGCTACCACCATCCCCACATCTGTTCCTTCACAGCCCAGGCAGGACACTTGCTGGTTAACATGCCCCCACCACCATGGCTGAACATCAATGCAATCCATTGCACACAAGACACATGACATGCTGTGCCCTCGCGAGGCATGAGGGCCAGAGCCAAGGGCTGGCAGGTGTGGCCTCAGATCCACTGCCACCTGGAGCATGGGGACAGCGTGCGTGGTGGCTACCCATTCCAGGTGGCAACCTCTAACCCCAGCTCTGCCAGCAATATTGTTCCTCTCCACATTCCACCAAAACTTGTCTCTTTCTTGGGAAGAAATGCCTCATTTCAAGAGCAGAAATCACATCAAACCAAACCAAACCAAACAAAAGGTGTCCCTGAGCCACTCAGAGTACCTGAGCCCCAGGATTACAATTCAAGTGTTAGGCTGTGATTCAGAGATCAATTTAGCAACTGGCTTCAGCAAATAGTGTTCTTAAATTATACTTACTGCTGGAAGTAGAAAAAAACAGAGGGCCTAAGATTAGTGTTTATATTAAAAGCAGGGGAGAACACTGGGTAAGCCTTTCTCTCCTCACTGAGGCTCGGGCTAACCCAGATCAAGGCCACACTCACTTGATGGGTTTAAAGGGCTTTACACGAAGTGTAGTTTATATTGAATTTCTTTGTTTCTTGGTTTGAAGGTCCCTAAAGACATGGCAACTACAAAGCAGCCCAGAAGAACAGGAATGCTGGAACAGATGCTATTTAGGCATTTCCACATAATAAAGACTTCTAATAATCCCCAATGCCCAATTATCCCAACAGTTATGCCACAGTTTCCACTCCATGCATGATAAATGCAAGCAATATTGACTCGAATAAAACCATAATTATTTAGGACATAGGTAATGCCAATCAAATGTCATCTAAACAATTGACAAGCACATTTTTTTGGACCCAGATTAGCCAATAGCCCAACTTTGTACTTTACATAGAACCAATTAGTCAAGTAATAATTGCATGATAAAGGCTATGTTCTCTGAGGGAAAAGACATCTGATACTTTCTGCATCTAGATCAAAACTATATCATGATATTTAACAGGGAATATTTATAGTAGATCATGTTTCCATCCTTTGCCCTAATCAGAAGATAGTGATGTACAGTTTGGTGAAAAAAATACCATCTTTCCACAAGTACTTTTGTATTTTAAATTAGAGGTCAAAGGTAATTGCAGAAGTGGTCAGAAATGAAAGATGTACCACCTGCTTTTTTTTTTTTTTTTAAATATTGAAAGTGTAAGCACAGTCCACAAATGTAGCTTCTGATAAATTCCATCTTGAAAACCAATTTTACATGAAAAAATGAAAGCAGGTTTCTTCACTTTCTGTAATGAACTTCCTAGTGTTGCATTTAACTCTGTGCCTTGATGGTACTGTGAGGTCTCGGTTAATCAGAACTTGGAAGACCAGGCCAAGCCTAGTTTAAGGATTCAGTATTTTCATACCAAAAGCAAGTAAACGAATATCTTCTACTGTGTATGAATTATACATATTTTAAAAGGAGACAAATAACCTTTGGTGTCAAAAAAGCAAGTCTAATGGTTGACAGCTGTCTACATAGGAGCTGTGATTCCTTCTGAAAGATATGTAATAGAATTTAAGTGAGAAGTCAGAAATTAATTACCCTTTGTCTCCACTGCCCAGATAAAAGGACAGAGAAGTGAGGGAAAGCATGCTCAATGGATCTTTCAGCACCTCTCAGAATTCACCAACCAGGAAGGGCTGGGAGGAAAAAAGAATCAAAAAGGGATGGGGACATGGCTTTGGAGGAAAATGCTGTAAAGAGCTGCTTTGTGTTCAAGGAGTCACCAGGAGGAGTTTCTATCCTGGCCCCAGGATGTTCCCCCCCGAACCCCCACCCAACCCCCCCCACCGGGTTACATCAGCAATCCCCAGCCAAGCCTGAGCCCCACCCTCAGGGCATTCCTCCCCACACCCGCTCTGGAGGCCTCTGGTGGCTCCCTGTTGGCTGGAACATCAGCTGCTTCTAACAATCCCCACACCTCATGCCCACTTGGGATCACTTAGGGAGATTATTGATCATGGGACTAAACTTATCCCAAACTCAGGTGCTTTTGCCTTCCTACTGCCAGGGATGGCTACCTCCATCAAGTTTGGGGATCCACCTCAAGCAGACTTAATTATAACATATTTCAAACATACGGAAAATTATTAACAAGCTTGTATCCACCGTCTAAATGTAATACATGTTAATATTTGGATATATTAGATTTAAACAACTTTATTTATTTATTTTTAATTATTTTACAGTAGGTCCTTGTTGGTCATCTATTTTAAATATAGCAGTGTGTACATGTCAATCCCAAACTCCCAATCTATCCCTCCCCACCACCCTTCCCAGCTGGTAACCATAAGTTCATTCTCTAAGTCTGTGAGTCTGTTTCTGTTTTATAAATAAGTTCATTTGTATCATTTTTTTTAGATTCTGCATGTAAGCAATATCATATGATATTTGTCTTTCTCTGTCTGACTTACTTCATTTAGTATGATAATCTCTAAGTCCAACCATGTTGCTGCAAATGGCATTATTTCATTCTTTTTAATGGCTGAGTAAGATTCCATTGTATATATGTACCACATCTTCTTTATCCATTCATCTGTTGATGGACATTTAGGCTGCTTCCATTTCTTGGCTATTGTAAAAAGTCCTTCAATGAACATTGGGATACATGTGTCCTTTTGAACCATGTTTTTCTCTGGATATATGTCCAGCAGTGGGATCGCTGGATCATATTGTAGCTCTATTCTTAGTTTTTTAAGGAACCTCCATACTGTTCTCCACGGTGGCTGTACAAATTTACATTCCCACCAACAGTGTAGAAGCATTCCCTTTTCTCCACACCATCTCCAGGATTTATTGTTTGTAGACTTTTTTCACACCTAACTGGTGTAAGGTGATAACTCATTGTAGTTTTTATTTGTATTTCTCTAATAATTAGCGATGTTGCGTATCTTTTCATGTGCCTCTTGGCTATCTGTATGTCTTCTTTGGGGAAATGTCTATTTAGGTCTTCTGCCCATTTTTTGATTGGGTTGTTTGTTTTTTGGATATTGAGCTGCATGAGCTAAACACCTTTCATTTTAAGAGACACAAAACCTTGTGAAACTTATTTCATGGAGCCAGGGAAGTTTCTACAAACTTCTAAGCAGCTGTGTTTATTTCTGCACCTATGCTGTCTCTCAGATGGCAGAGTCCCCAAGGACCAACCCTCTTCTCTTCTTCACTTTATATAGCCTTTTATACCGTCTCACATTCAATGTCAGCAACCTCTAGATTTCATCTACCAGCGAAGCTGTCAGTGTCAGACACAGACAAGAATCATTTTTAGGCTAAATATGTCCAACTAAATACTGCATTTCTGGAACCCAAAAGGCTACTCTGTAGGAAGAATTGGAGTTTTAGAAAAGCCTTATTTTATATTCAACATAAAATGTCACTGGTAAAAATAACCAAAAAATAAAATTTGCTTTCTATAGCAATCCCAGCTTTGAAATCACAAAATCAAAATAGGTCTTAGAGACAATCCCACTTACAGGGAAGGAATGCATGGTTCAGAACAGGAGGTAACTTGCCCGAGAATGCATGGCCTGTTACTTGCAGAATGAGGGCTCAGACAGAAATGCAACAAGCATGCTGCAGAGACACTTGAAAATAGAAAATTTACTGTTTTTTACACCAGGATAAAAAAAGTACTTTATTTTATTAGTTACTGGAGAATGAGAAAAGAGAAGTGCAAACGAATAACACTTTATCTTCAGCTCTGCAGCTCTGCTGTCTGTCTAAGCCTGTTAGTTGAAGGGAGAGGGCTTCTAATCAGAAGACATGATTCCTTAATCCTCCCATTAATTGTAATTTCACTCTCAATTCTGGATGAACAGATGGCTGTGTTGTTGCAGTATCTGTAAGTTTGTAGTTGCTCAATAAACGTTTATTAAATTAATGCAGTTTGAAATTTCACTTTGCTGTTTCCCTTTATTTCCTCTGATTACAAAGTTACAAATACATAGCAATGTAGAAATTTTTGAAAGCACAGAAATGTACGTGAATCATGAAGAAACCCTGTTCACTTCTGACACATTTTTTCTCAGGGTTTCTCTAAGTACTGCTTTATTGATATATTTAAATTCACTTGAAATCACAATATATCTGTATCATCTTACACCTTTAAACATTCTTTAAAAGCATAATTTCAATGGGTGCATTATTATTATTTTTCAAATGGATGTGCCCTAATTTAATTAACTATTTTCTTTTGGTTTAGGTTATTCTCAATCTTTCAAATAACACTGCAGTGAACATCTTTGTACAAAATATTGGAAACATTTGTAAATATTTTCTGGGATAGATGACTAAAATAGGCTTACTTTTAATTTCCCTATCTTTTGATTTATTCGATTAATATTTAGATCACATAACTTAAGAGCACTCCTGACACAGAATTTCTAAAAGAATAGATAACATAAAATAAATTATATATATATATATATATATATACACATACACACACACATATGTGTATATATTTCTTTTAATGTACACCAACAAAGGATAATTCACAGAAGCCAAAATCAATAAGAAAGGGGGAATTCAGAGATATTACCAAGTCTGAGTGCATCTGCTCATCCCTGGAGGTTTAGAGTTCTCAATTTAACAGAACATGTGCATGGGGCAAGAGATAGAACCTTCATCACTGTGAGGTGTGAAAGAAGATCTGTATTCACATAATAGAACTATAAAAGTGTACACCTGTTGTTAAAAGTTGAAAGAAGAGGGGAAAAAATCTCAAGGAAAAAAGCAATAATAAAACACAATTCTTTAAGGTTTGACTTTGGGCAAAGAAATATAAGTGTTTCCTGAGAATCTGTAACCATAAACTCACCTTTACCTGGGTTTGAGGCTCTAAATTATGTCCTGATAACCCCAAACTGAGAATTAATTGACAGCAGCCATGATATGATGCCCAAGAAGGGTACAACGTCATTGCCCAAAATGCATAAGTTTAAAGTAATCATGAAAAAATACCACACAAACCTGAATCAAAAGACATTCCACAAAATAACCAATATTCTTCAGAAGTGTCAGGTGTTTGAAGACAAAGACTGATGGCCTGACACAGATTTGAGCCTAAGGAAGCAAAAAAATAAATGTGACATAGCATCCTAGATTGGGTACTGGAGCAGAAATAGGGTATTGGTGGAAAATTGGTGAAATCTGAATAAGATCTACAGTTTAACTAACGGTATTGTAACTATGGTAATTCCCTGACTTTGATGATTTCATTATGGTTGTGTGAATTTTAAAGTCAAGGGATCTAAGTGAAGGGGATATGAAAATTCTGTACTATTTTTGCAACTTCTACGAAAGTCTAAAACTATTTCAAAATGAAAAATTTAAGTATTAATAAGTGTCCCTGAGTTGATAGTGTACTCAGGAACCTGGCTGGAGTCATGAGTCTCTCTGGAGGAATACATCTTAAAAGCCTCAAAAATTTCACAAATTTGTAATGATGATGAATTCACTATTCAGAAAAAAAAAAAAAAAAAATCAGAAAGCATATGGAAGAATAAGTTACCAGTCTCAGAAAAGAAAAAGAAAGAAAGAATAGAAAAAGCAAAAGAAACAAGCAACATGCTATTCACAAAGTCTTACAATGATGTTTAATAAGGAAAATAACAGAGAATACTAAAAGTATGAAAGAACAAGAGACTTTCAAAATAACTAGGTAGGTTTGTAGAAGAAGTATATCTAGTATAATATCTAGAATGAAAATGTGATTATTAAAAGGAGAAAACCAATGGAAAGTTAATTATTATACATTAGATGGATATGAGAGACAACTGAAAAGGGAACTGAGCTGGATGGTCTATCTAAAGAAAGTATCCAGGACACCATAGAGATAAACAAAGAGAAAATGAAAAGAAATGTTAGAGGCATGAAATGCAGAGTAATAATATCTAATATTCATCTATCTGGATGTTAGAAGAATAAAATATCAGTGAGGAAGATGTGACATTTAAGAAGATCATGACTGGTCATTTTCCAGAGAAGGTAAATGACAAAAATCTTTTTATTAAGGAAACCTGATAAATCCCAAGCAGGACAAATAAAAATCCACACCTGGACACAGTGTGGTGACTTGGTAGAACGCAAAAGACAAACAGGAGAACTTCAAAACAGCCAGAAAGAAAAAGGGACTGTCAACCCAAACTGGGATGCCCTAAAATGCTGTCTTTCAAGAATCGGGGAAAGTAAAGACATTTTCCTGCAGACAGGAACTGAGAGGCTTACTACCAAATGAAAACTGAAGACGAATGGTTTATGATGGAAAATTGTCCGTCTTTAAAGCCAGTTTCTCAGAACCAGCAGGTGAAACGACGATAAAATGGATTAGCCTCAAATGCTGAGAGTTTCTGCCAACCTAGAGTCAGATGTCTGAGCCCCTGCCTTAAAGATGGAGGCAATAGAAAGACATTTTTCTGATAAGCCAAAGATGACAGCTTACTGCAGTTGGAAGAAAACAACCCAAAAGGAAAATCTTGAGTGTAAGTAGAAATGGGAAACCAAAAAGATGATAAACACAAAACAAACAATGCCTTCACGAAATAATAATAAGCCTTACTTATGTGAAGAAATAAAACACAGAAATAAAATATTAGAAATTATAAAATGCTAGAAACATATAACTAAAGAGGGAGGTAAAGTTAAAGAATTCTAAATCTCTTACTTTGTTTAGAAAGACAGTAAATGTTTAATTTGCAGTAAGTCAAGTTAAAATCTCCTGTCTCAAATCCATGGAAACCACCAAAACAATTTAAATAAAGTATAAATTTTCCAAACTCATCAAAGCCAAAAATGGAATAAGTAAAAACAATTTAAAGAAAAAACAACCAAAAAAAAAAAAAAGGAGAAAAAAGAATAACACAGAATAGAAAGTACATGGGTGGAAATAAATCAAAATGTATCAGAAATCATAAAAAAAAATAAACCTCTTAAAGCAAATTGTCCAGATTAGATATAACAAAATTCATCAACATGCTTTTTAAGACAGACATCCTAAAAAAATAAATTACAGAAAGTTTGAAAGTAAAACAGCTAAAGTAACAGGCCAACTACTAATGCAAATAAAGCAGATACGATGATACTAACATAAGGCAAAACAGATGTTAAGGAGAAAGACTATACTAGTGTATAATTCACCCATAATGGTAAAAACACTTAATTTAGCAGGAAGGTATATCAATTCTAACCTTGTATAAACTTAATTTTATAGCTCCAAAATAAGGCAAAAAAAAAAAAAATTAAATAAGTCAAATTGAAGTTTCTGCCATCGTGGTGAGAGATTATAAAACACAGCAATTGAAACATCAAATTAAATCTGACCCCAAGCGTTCAATATGGGTACGATTTAATAGCAAATTAAATTTGAACAGAACGATCCATAAGATTTGACCAAGTAATGGGCTATAGAGCGAATATTAAAATTTTCTAAAGAGAAGTACTGTACAAAGCCTACCTGAAGAAGATCATAGTGTCCAGAAAGCAGGATTTAGCCACAGCAATAGTTTGTGGAATTGGCAACGGATTTCAGTAGAGCTCTGGGACAGAAGAGAGAGTCCAGAAAAATTCCTACATACATATGGAGAAGAAATGTGACAGATGTGCCTTTACTCATCAGTAGATTAATCATCTATTTAATAAGATGTTGCCAAAACATTTATCTATGTGGAGTAACTAATCAAATACAAAAATCAATTACAGATGATGCAAAGTTGAAACTGAAAAAATTGGGGGACCAAATAGGCAGAATATATTTATGACCTTAGTGTAGGAAAAGACTTTTTAATAAAGAGAAAAAAAAAAAAACTGACATTTTAGAAGAAAAAAAAAATAGATCAATTAGGTTACATTAAAATTAAGAACTTCCACAAAGCTCTATGCAAAAAGTGAGGGAACAGTGCCAAAATCTGACTGAAGATATTTACAACACATACAACAACAGAAAGTCAGTACCTGGATATTATAAGTCTAGATATTGAATGTAAGCCTCTTAAACTAAATAAAGAAATAACTTAAAAGAAAAATTAGCAAAGATGTGAATAGGCAGCTCACAGAAGAAGAAATGCAAAAAAAAAAAAAGAAAAAGAAAACAAATGAATATATGAAAAGATAGGCAACACTAGGGAAATACAAATTAAACTCTCAAAGAGAACAATTTATATAATCATCAGATTGAAACAACTAACATATCAGCTAATACCAAGTATTGGCCATGATCTCATAGCAGTGGAAACATTCATACACAAATGAGGTGGATACAACCACCTTCTGTAAAACCAGCTGGTATCCAACGATTCAGTACGTCTACTCCTAGTCGTATATTCTCTAGAGAAACTCTCACATCTGCTTCAGGGGACATGCACAAGAAAGTTTCTAGAAGATTATTTGTTGTGAGAAAAATTAAAACAAGTGGAATGTCAAAGGACAAGAGATGGAAAATTGCAGCATTTTCATACGGAGAAATGGCATGCAGAGTGAAATGATTGACCTACAGCACATGCCAACATAGATTAGCATCTAAAACATAACACTGAATGAAAAAGGCAAGTCACAAAGACTAAATGAAATGGAATTTCATTTGCATAGAGTAAAAACATGCAGAAGTAAACAGTATGTGGTTAAGGTTACAGACACATATGATAGGACTGTAAGAAACCCCAGGGAATTAGAACCACAAAATTCAAGAAGGAAGCTGGGATGTGGGCATGGTTGGAGAAGGAATACAGGAGCCATCAAAGGTATTGGTATTCCTATCTCTTAATCTGCAATGTGGGCTAAAAGGTGTTTATTTTACTCCCATTCCTTTGCATGTATTTGTTCTTTTGACTATATGTGACATTTCAGTAAGAAAATGAACACAAAAGGCATCACCTATTATGGGTATGGAGTTCAACACTGTGAGAGTAACAGAAAAAAAGGAAGTAAAATAATTACGACCTATGGTTCCTCTCCTTAAGATGTTGTAATTCAATCAGAGAAGCAAAACAAATTCAGCTGAAAGAATTTAAAAATGAATTTTTCAGTAGTAGCCCAGGTTAAAGGCAGGTCCATGCGGATTGGAGAAAGCCAGGCATGGTGTAAAGAGCTGAGCATAGAGGGGTGCAGACAGGGGGTCATGGTGTTGGACACATCCCACTCCTGGGCCAGGGCTATTAATAGAAAAAGAGGTTCCTGGGCTCCCGGTGCCTCAAGTCCCCAGGGCAGGGGTGGAGGGGTTTCTCCCAGCACACACGGGGAGGCAGAGCTTTCCACGGTGCTCTGCTCTTAACCCAGACTGAGCCTGGCTGAGCCATGTGCATGGGAGCCAATCCCAGCTGGAAGGAAGGAGAAAGGCATTTGATGAGGGAGAGCTAGATTTGAGAAGAGGAGGAGACCTTTTTCCAGGACATCTTAAGACTTGTCAACCTCATGACATTTTGTTAGCAAAGATTTCCCCTAGCACCCTGAGGGGAGTTTATGGTTGGGTTTTCAAAGGTCTCAAGGTTGCACAGGACCAACTATTTATAGTGTGGCTATAACTGGTTTCAGCAAAGCCAAATGAGAGTATTGGTCTAATCTTTCTGCCCTGTATTTCTTCCCCTAACCTGAGGTCTACTGGTGAAAATCTATTAAAAGGCTTCCTGATAATATATATATAAAAAAAAAGTTGACATTCTACTTGGTCAAAATTGAAACCCAGAAGGATAACCTCACTTTCTGATGAGCTAGGATTGACACAGGGGCACATTTGCAGCTGAGCTGCCCAGACTTCAGCCTCTAGGCACGGTAGGCCAGAGGAGCATGCCCAAGCATCTCAAGGGGATGACTAAGGCGCAGCAGGCAGCACCCAAGCAAACGTGTATCCAAGGGGGTGCGGGATTAGCCAGAGAGGGTACCCAGATAAGCACGTTCCTCACATCTGGATACTGGATCCTCTTATTCGTTCCACAGCCACATCGGGAGCAGACCTCACATGTGGGCTGGGGTGATGTGGATGCAGAACAGTGCTTTCTTCTCAACACTGAAGTCCTGTCAGACTCTGCTCTTGTTCTTGGGAAATTTTTACTGTGTGAATCTCTTTGTGCATTTCAGGTTACAGTTACACTAAATGCATGATGAGGTTATTGCAATAAAACTCTGCACTTATGAAATCTGAATGTTGACTTCTATGAACAACAGATCTTGGTGAAAGCAATGACCTGCACTGAAGCTGCAATTTTTACATGTTAAATTGCACTCACACTGAGCCTTCATTCTCCTCCTGCTGAGTGAAGGGTCTCCCTTTCCCAGCTGAGGAAGATCTGTGGGCTTTCTCTCTCCTTTCCTCCCTTTGTCCCAGAAGATTAGGATGCTGACTCAGTCATGCCAGCTGGAGGAGCAGCCACAGGAGTTGATGGGTTGATATCACGTTCACGAGAGCCTCGCAGGGCACAGTGATGCCTCAGTGATAAACCTCAGGCTTGCTCTGGGAGCTGGAAAAGCTGGACATAAGAAACTGGTCCTCAGCCCTGTGTGTGAGGGGTGTGTGTGAGTTCATATAGGTAGATATTGAATTTATATTGGGTTTAAAAAATAAAAGAATCTGTCAAATGCAATCATAAGTATTTTTAATTTTTTTTTTTATGAGAGTCTTCTAATTGAATGGGGGTCACCAGCTTCAGGACTTTGAGACTTAACTTCCAGTTGCAAAGTTTCTGATAAAATCAGCAACCTGGACTCAATGCTGGCACCACCCTAGGATCCCACGTTCATGACGTGTCCTTCCTTCTCTGCAGACCCCTGCCCGCTTCCCCACCCAAGGGAACTGATACAGTTGAGAGAGAGTCCTAGAGAGAAAGACAGAAGCAGAGACAGAAGGAGGCCCATGAAGGTAAAAATTCCCAATCCAAAGACCACCTATGACTGCAAGCATCCATTGCTACGTACTGTGGGTCAGGCTCCAGCTCCTGGGTGAGCACTTTATATACATCACCTTCTTTGCTACCACAGAAACCTGCAGTGGCGACCAATACCCCAATTGACAGATGAGGAAACCAGTAACCAGGGAGCCAAGGTTATGTGCCACACATCACCCAGCCAGCAAGAGGTGGGCTGTGATTAAAATCCTGACTGGATGACTCCAGAGCTACCCATGATCAGACATAAATTCTCTGTAGCATAACCTAAATTAAAAGGCCTCACGATCTCACACAAGAATGACTTCTGGGGCTTCCCTGGTGGCGCAGTGGTTGAGAGTCCGCCTGCTGATGCAGGGGACACAGGTTCATGCCCCACTCCGGGAAGGTCCCACATGCCGCGGAGCGGCTGGACCCGTGAGCCATGGCCGCTGGGCCTGCGCGTCTGGAGCCTGTGCTCCGCAACGGTAGAGGCCACAGCAGTGAGAGGCCCGCTTACCGCAAAAAAAAACAAAAAAAAAAAGAATGACTTCTGACTAGTCAAAATAAAACAGCACATTAGGCACCGTTGTTCCAAAACTTACAAGTCATCTTGAATCAATTCTCCACAATACAAAATTAAAACAAGTGTCATTTATCAACCAAAGTAAGACTAAAGCAACTCTTGTCCTGCCAAAATTAACTTGGAAAAAAAATTACTGTTATAAAGATTCTAAGACCATTTCTTAAACTCCTCAAGGTTACCCTAACAGGAAAGGAAAATAAAATTAAAAGGGAAAGCTAACAAGAGCTCCCTGGAAGCATTAAAATGCAAAATAATTCCCTTGCCCTCTGCCCCCTCCAGATTGGATGGCTGTTGACTCTTCCATTATGCCAATAGACTTGGGGTCCAATTAAAAAGCCATCAGCCAACCACCAAGGGAGCAACCAGGGCTCCCCCAGCATGGGGAGGACCCTCCACCGCCTGGGCCTGGAGAGAACCCAGGGCAGCAGAGAGCCCAGATGTACCACCAGAGTAGAGAGAACATGGTTGCTCCAAACAAGTTCTTCACCTGGTGGCGTTACTGATGTCCTCCTGGCAACTGATGCCCATGACACTCAGCCTTGACCTCAGAAGGGCTCTTTCCAACATCGGGCAGCAGCATGCATAGAAATGCCCCCTGGCCGGGAATGTAGGGGTCCTGGTGTACTGAAAACAGCTGTCTGCGGAACCAGCGGGTGTGACCTTCTTTGGAGCATCTCAAATGTTCCATGGACAGACCCTCATGGCACTAACGCCTCAGTAATTAAGCTGCCCACCATTTGGATGCAACTCTACACTCCACTAGACTCATTCCAAACATTACTTGTACCCTAATACATCCAAGGAGACTTTCTAGACACTCATTCTGAGCCAGGCAACTTGATAAAACCATTTATAAGTGTTCTTATCCATCCTCACAACACCTACTATGGCATGTACTCATCTACATCCCATTTTACAGATGAGGAAATGGAGGCTTGGAGAGGTCCAGGACTTGCCTCCATCTACTGAATGGTAAGGTCAAGGCATACGGCCAGAGTCCAGCTGCTTCCTCATTTCCAAAACTGTTCATATGCTGGTAAAAGCTGAACCACAGCAATTGGTTTAATTATATTTTTTTTAAGTTTTCTAAATACAAATTGCTTAACTGGCATATTTTAATCTCAGCTGCTTTTTATTTCACATTCTCTCCTTGAAGAGAAGAGACCCATGAAGAACCAAAGTGACGGGACTGTTCTCATATCTGGAAACACTTGAAAGTATGAGCTGTTTGACGTCACTGGGCCTCCCTCTGATGGATTAAGTGATCAGGAGAGAGAACAGCGACAGCTCTGGAGGGGATCCAGGAACTGCTCCCAATGGAATCCCATCTGAAATTGAGGAGAGGATGTGGTGTGTCCGTCAAAGCCCCTGCCAGCACTTTTCTCAGATAAATGAGACTGGGACACATAAGTACCTTGCACTGGTCACTCTGCAGCTGAAGTTGAGAAAGCTGTGTCTAAATCTTCTCCAATAAAAATAAAGGAGAAAATACCTCACAACACCACACTGGTGGGGTCAGATAAAAGCCTTATCTGTGGATTCATTAGCTCTCCTCATATTCCTAAAATACCATTTCTCACAAGGAGCAAAATTGAGTAAAGAATTTCAAATTTAAAGCAATCAACTAACTCCACGAAAAAGTGCAAATCTTTTCTTTCCTAAGACCAGGAATTTGGAGGTATAATTTCCATTTGTGTCCCTAATAATTAATAGATATAGATCACAGAAACAGAAGAAAATACATTCAATAGGGATGAGTGGAAAGGGATTGAAAGAAAAAGAAAAAAAACTTACTGTGAACAATCTTCCATCCCATCCCAGGAGAAAGCATGAGTTCAGTGGGTATCTTGAACATTTGTCCCATGGAAAATATCTGTGACATCAATAAAATTGGTCATTTCATCGCATGGGTGTGTCCTGCTTCCAGGAGCCATTTTTGAGAAAGGGCCAACTAATAACCCTATGGTAAGGGGATATTTGAACTGATCGATTGACTGACTGAATGAAAAGATTGTGGATGGAAAAGAGAAACAAAGAAGGAAGAAATGGAGGAGACGGGCGGGGAGGGAAAGTAACTAGCAGATAATCATATACATCAATACAAAAAAGAATTATTTGAAACTAAATACCCCGTGCATCTTTGTTTGCCATCTCGAGTGGTCCTACCTTATCAAAATGTACACGATTATGGTGGAAAGAGATCAATATGGTGGAGGGAGGGGAGGCTGGGCTTGCTCCCCTTATGAACACATCAAAACTACAATGACGCAGAGAGAGACTCTTGCTGAAATCGACCTGAGAACTATATCAGAACGGCTCTTCTGTGACCAAAGCTGTAAAGAAAGATGCACACGGATTCAGGGAGGAGGAGAGGAGAAGCGACCTGGTTAGGACCTGTGCCCCTGGTGGGGGACACGGGAGAGGAGGGGACAGTCACAGGTTTGGGGATCCTCCCTAGAGAGCAAAGGGTTCAAGCTACATATTAGGCAGCCCAGCCCTGGGACCCAGCACCAGGAGGACAAGGCCCCTCCTTTAGCTGGTTTGAAAATGAGTGGGGCTTATCAGATGGCTGTAGGAAACTGAGAGTCTGCTCATGAAGAGCACAGTCTTGCCTACTCGCAGTCACAGCAGATTGAAAACTGCCCGGGACTCTGGCTGGCCTTCCTGGACCACCCCAGCAAGCCCTGCAGCCCACACTGGGCTCCTGCTCCAGCCCCTCTTGCGCCAGCACTGATCCCCACTAAGGGGGAGGCTGCCACTGCCAATGAGAGTGAGCACACACGGAGAGAACAGAGTGGTCTCAGACCCCAGCCCTGCCTTGGACCAGGGCAAAGGCAGCCATTGCCAGCGCATGTCACTGCACACATTAGGAAGTGAGCAAGCTCAGCTCCATCAACCAGCACCATCCCTGTGCACACTTGGGAGGGAGTCAGACCAGCTCAGTGGTGTGTCACCAATGCCTCCAGCCCTGACCCAGACTAACCAAGGGGCACACACAAGGGACAAAGTGAAACCAGCACAGAATGCAGCCTCAAGCCCTCAGGTTCAGTCACAACACAAACAAAGGCAGAGCCTGCCATCACACCAGGAGAAACCCAGCTCCCTCCTGGCTTCTGTTCCAGCCCCTTGGCCCCTGCCCTCACCCCAAGTAGGGTGGTGATGGCCACTGAGCATAGGAGAAGCCCCAGCTTGCACCTGTCTCTGGCTCTAGCTTCTCCTACTCCAGACTACCTCCCACCTTGGTGGTGGCTGCCAGCACACCCTGGGGAAGACACAGACCATGCTCACTTAGGATCCAGCTCACCCACCAAAGCCACTGGGTACATGCACACTGCATAGGGGTACTCCCACACAAGGACATGCCTTCAAGACCAGGGTATATAAATGTTTCACCTAATTTCCTTGAGAGAGAGAAAGTTAACCAAAATGAGAAGATGGAGGAATATGTTTCAAATGAAAGAACAAAAAAAAATCCTGAAAAAATCCTAATTAAATAGAGATAAATAATTCACCTGATAAAGGTTTCAAAGCAATAGTACTAAGAATGCTAACTGAATTAGGGGAAAGGATAAATGAACACAGTGAAAATTTTAACAAAGAACTAGAAAATATAAAAAAAAGAACTAGTGGGAGCTGAAAAACACAATAACTGAAATGGAAAATATACTAGAGAGAATTAACTGCAGATTAGGTGAGACAGCAGAAGGCACAAGTGATCTGGAAGATATATGAGGTGGAATATAGGATAATGGAAATTGTGTAATGAGAACAGCAAAAAGAAAAACAAATTTTAAAAAATTAAGATACTTTAAGGGACCTTTGGGACAGCGTCATGAGTACCAACATTACAGGGATCCCAGAAGGAGAAGAGAGAGAAAGGGTAGAAAATGTATTTGATGAAATTATGGCTGACTACTTCTTGAAGCTGAAGAGGGAAACAGATATTCAAGTACAGGAATTACAGGGAGTCCCAAACAAGATGAACCCAGAGACCCACAAAAAGAGACATCATAATTAAAATGGCAAAAGTTAAAGATAAAGAGAGAATTCTAAAGGCAATAAGAGAAATACAAAAAATCACATACAAGGGAACCCCCACAAGATTAAGAAGGAAGGTTCTCTCTAAAGGAGTTGTGACCCTTGATGAGATTAAGAAGGAAGATTCTCTCCTAAGGAGGTCTGGTTAATGCAGATACACAATACACACTAATGGGGAATGAGGAGACCCACTCCAGCAAAGGAAAAATTTATGTTTAACTTTTTCTCATCTTGCCATAAAATATGAATTTTATTTCATCAATAGAAACAATAAGAAAGTAGGGGTAACAATACACCTATCAGCCAAAGTAGACTTTAAAACCGAGTCTATAATAAAAGACAAAGAAGAGTATTATGTAATAATAAATGAATCAATATAAGAAGATAGAATATCCATAAACATATATGCACATAATATAGGGGCAACTAAATAAAGCAAATATTAACAGATATAAAGGCAGATATTGACCATAATACAATAATAGAAGGGGATTTTAACATACCACTTAATTAATGGACAAATCATCCAGACATAAAATTAATAAGGAAACAGGAGCCTTAAATGACACATTAGACCAGTTGAACTTAATAGATATCTACAAGAGATTCCATCTAAAAACAGCACAATATACATTATGTTCAAGTGCACATGGAATGCTTTCCAGGATAGGCTACATGCTAGCCACAAAACAAATCTCAACAAATTTAAGACAATAGAAATAATGTCAAACATCTTTTCCAACCACAACAGTATGAAACTAGAAATCAATTACAGGAAGAAAAAGGGAAAAACAAACATGTGGAGACTGAAAAACACTCTACTAAAAAATTCAATGGGTCAATGAAAAAAATAAAAGGGGAAATCAGAAAACACGTTGAGAAGAATGAAAAATAAAAAGAATACGATAGAGGCATACCTCAAGGAACAAGAAAAATCTCAAATAAACAATCTAAACTAGCAACTAAAGGAATTAGAAAAAGAAGGACAAACATAGCCTGTGGTCAACAGAAGGAAGGAGGATAATGGAGAAAAGAAAATCTCTTCAAAGAGTAGTACTGGGAAAACTGGACAGCTTACACATAAGAGAATGAAATTAGAACACTCTCTAACACCATACACAAAAATAAACTCAAAATGGATTAAAGACTAAATGTAAGGCTGAAAACCATAAGACTCCTAGAGGAAAACATAGGTGGACATAGCAAAAGAAATATACAAACAGCTCATACAACTCAACAACAACAACAAAAAAAAACACAAGTGAAAAATGGGCAGAAGCCCTAAATAGACATTACTCCAAAGAAGACATACATATGGCCAATAGGCACATGAAAAGATACTCAACATCATTAATTATAGAGAAATGCAAATCAAAACTACAATGAGGTACCCCTCACACCACTTAGAATGGCCATCATTAAAAAGCTTACAAGTAACAAATGCTGGAGAGGGTATGGAGAAAAGGGAACCCTCCTACACTGTTGGTGGGGATGGAAGTTGGTGCAGCCACTATGGAAAACATTATGGAAGTGCCTCAGGAAACTAAAAATAGAATTACTATATGATCGAGGAATCCCACTCCTGGGCATATATCCAGAGAAAACCATAATTCAAAAAGATACATGCACCCCAATGTTCATTGACACACTATTTACAGTAGCCAAGACAGGGAAGAAAACTAAATGTCCATCGAAAGATGAATGGATAAAGAAGGTGTGGTATATTTATACAATGGAATATTACTCAAACATAAAAAAAGAACAAAGTAATGCCATTTGCAGCAATATGGAGGGACCTAGAGATTATCATACTAGATGAGGTAAGTTTGACAGAGAAAGACAAATGATATCACTCATATGTGGAATCTAAAATATGACACAAATCAACATATCTATGAAGCAGAAACACACCAACAGACATAGAGAATATACTTGTGGTTGCCAAGGGGGAGGGGAGGGATGGACTGGAAGTTTCGAGTTAGTAGATGCAAATTATTACATATACAATGGATAGACAACAAGGTCCTACTGTATGGCACAGGGAACTCTATTCAATGTCCCAAAATAAACTAAAATGGAAAATAACATTAAAAAGAATGCATAGGAGACAGGAGAAGATGATGGAAGAGTAAGACGTGGAGATCACCCTCCTCCCCACAGATGCATCAGAAATACATCTACACGTGGAACAACTCCTACGGAACACCTACTGAACGCTGGAAGAAGACCTCAGACCTCTCAAAGGCAAGAAAGTCCCCACATACCTGGGTAGGACAAAAGAAAAAAGAATAAACAGAGGCAAAAACATAGGGACGGTACCTGCACCAGTGGGAGCGAGTTGTGAAGGAGGAAAGGTTTCCACACACTAGGAAGCCCCTTCGCGGGCGGAGACTGCGGGTGGCGGAGCAGGGAGCTTCGGAGCCACGGAGGACAGCGCAGCCGCAGGGGTGCGGAGGGCAAAGCGGGGAGATTCCCGCACAGAGGATCGGTGCCGACCGGCACTCACCAGCCCGAGAGGCTTGTCTGCTCACCTGCCGGGGCAGGTGGGGGCTGGGACCTGAGGCTCGGGCTTCGGTCGGAGCGCAGGGAGAGGACTGGGATTGACAGCGTGAACACAGCCTGAAGGGGTTAGTGCGCCACGGCTGGCCGGGAGGGAGTCCGGAGAAAAGTCTGGAGCTGCCAATGAGGCAAGAGACTTTTTCTTCCCTCTTTGTTTCCTGGTGTGCGAGGAGAAGGGATAAAGAGCACCGCTTCAAGGAGCTCCAGAGACGGGCGCAAGCCGCGGCTAACAGTGTGCACCCCAGAGACGGGCATGAGACGCTAAGGCCGCTGCTGCCACCACCAAGAGGCCTGTGTGCGAGCACGGGTCACTATCCACACCCCGCTTCCAGGGAGTCTGCGCAGCCCACCACCGCCAGGGTCCCGGGATCCAGGGACAACTTCCCAGGGAGAATGCATGGCACCTCAGGCTGGTGCAACGTCACGCTGGCCTCTGCAATCAGTGGCCCTCCCTCCCCGCCAGGCTGAGTGAGCCAGAGCCCCCGAATCAGCAGCTCCTTTAACCCCACCCTGTCTGAGCGAAGAACAGTCGCCCTCCAGCAACCTACACGCAGAGGCGGGTTCATATCAAAGCTGAACCCCGGGAGCTGTACGAACAAAGAAGAGAAAGGGAAATTTCTACCAGCAGCCTCAGAAGCAGCAGATTAAAGTTTCACAATCAACTTGGTGTACCCTGCATCTGTGGAATACATGAATAGACAACAAATCATCCTAAATTGAGGAGGTGGACTATGGGAGCAAGTTAGATTATTTTTTCCTCTTTTTCCCTTTTGTTGAGTGTGTGTGTGTATGCTTCTGTGTGACATTTTGTCTGTATAGCTTTCTTTCACCATTTGTCTTAGGGTTCTGTCCATCCGTTTTGTTTTTGTTTTTTTTTCTACTTTTTAAAATTTTTTTCTTAATAATATTTTTTATTTTAATAACTTTATTTTATTTTATCTCACTTTATTTGATCCTCTTTCTTTCTTCCTTCCTTTCTTCCTTTCTTCCTTTCTTCTTTTCTTCCTTTCTTTCTTTCTTTCTTTCTTTCTTTCTTTCTTTCTTCCTTTCTTCCTTTCTCCCTTTCTTTCTTTCATTTTCTCCTTTTTATTTTGAGCTGTGTGGAAGACAGTCGCTTCGTGCTCCAGCCAGGAGTCAGGGTTGTGCCACTGAGGTGGGAGAGCCAACTTCAGGACACTGGTCCACAAGAGACCTCCCAGCTGCACATAATATCAAACAGTGAAAATCTCCCAGAGATCTCCATCTCAACACCAACACCCAGCTTCACTCAATGATGAGCAAGCTACAGTGCTGGACACCCTATGCCAAACAACTAGCAAGACAGGAACACAACCCTACCCATTAGCAGAGAGGCTGCCTAAAATCATAATAAGGCCCCAGACACCCCAAAACACACCACCAGACGTGGACCTGCCCACCAGAAAGACAAGATCCAGCCTCATCCACCAGAACACAGGAACTAGTCCCCTCCATCAGGAAACCTATACAACCCAGTGAACCAGCTTTAGCCACTGGGGACAGACACCCAAAACAACGGGAACTACGAACCTGCAGGCTGCAAAAAGGAGACCCCAAACACAGTAAGATAAGCAAAATGAAAAGACGGAAAAAGACATAGCAGATGAAGGAGCAAGGTAAAAACCCACCTAACCAATGAACGGGAAATAGGCAGTCTACCTGAAAAAGAAATCAGAATAATGATAGTAAAGATGATCCTAAATATTGGAAATAGAATAGAGAAAATGCAAGAAACATTTAGCAAGGACCTAAAAGAACCAAAGAGGAAACAAGCAATGATGAACAACCCAATAAATGAAATTAAAAATACTCTAGAAGGGATCAATAGCAGAATAACTGAGGCAGAAGAACAGATAAGTGACCTGGAAGATAAAATAGTGGAAATAACTACTGCAGAGCAGAATAAAGAAAAAAGAATGAAAAGAAATGAGGACAGTCTCAGAGACCTCTGGGACAACATTAAACGCACCAACATTCGAATTACAGGGTCCTAGAAGAAGAATAGAAAAGGAATAGAAAAAGAATAGAAAAGGAAAACTTCCCTAACATGAGAAAGGAAATAGTTAATCAAGTCCAGGAAGCACACAGAGTCCCATACAGGTTAAATCCAAGGAGAAAGATGACAAGACACATATTAATCAAACTGTCAAAAATTAAATACAAAGAAAACATATTAGAAGCAGCAAGGGAAAAACAAAAAATAACACACGAGGGAATCCCCATAAGGCTAACAGCTGATCTTTCAGCAGAAACTCTACAAGCCAGAAGGGAGTTGCAGGACATATTTAAAGTGATGAAGGAGAAAAACCTACAACCAAGATTACTCTACCAAGCAAGGATCTCATTCAGATTCAAAGGAGAAATTAAAACCTTTACCGACAAGCAAAAACTGAGAGAGTTCAGCACCACCAAACCAGCTTTACAACAAATGCTAAAGGAACTTCTCTAGGCAAGAAACACAAGAGAAGGAAAAGACCTACAATAACAAACCCAAAACAATTAAGAAAATGGGAATAGGAACATACACATCGATAATTACCTTAAATGTAAATGGATTAAATGTTCCCACCAAAAGACACAGACTGGGTGAATTGATACAAAAACAATAGACCCACTTCAGACCTAGGGACACATACAGACTGAAAGTGAGGGGATGGAAAAAGATATTCCATGCAAGTGGAAATCAGAAGAAAGCTGGAGTACCAATTCTCTTATCAGAAAAAATAGACTTTAAAATAAAGACTATTAGAAGAGACAAACAGGGACACTACATAATGATCAAGGGATCAATCCAAGAAGAAGATATAACAATTGTAAATATATATGCACCCAACATAGGAGCATCTCAATACATAAGGCAAATACTAACAGCCATAAAAGGGGAAATTGACAGTAACACAATCATAGCATGGGACTTTAACACCCCACTTTCACCAATGGACAGATCATCCAAAATGAAAATAAATAAGGAAACACAAGCTTTAAATGATACATTAAACAAGATGGACTTAATTGATATGTATGGGACATTCCATCCAAAAGCAACAGAATACACATTTTTCTCAAGTGCTCATGGAACATTCTCCAGGATAGATCATATCTTGGGTCACAAATTTAGCCTTGGAAAATTTAAGAAAATTGAAATCATATCAAATATCTTTTCCAACCACAATGCTATGAGACTAGATATCAATTACAGGAAAAAGATCTGTAAAGAATACAGACACATGGAGGCTAAACAATACACTCTTTAATAACGAAGTAATCACTGATGAAATAAAAGAGGAAATCAAAAAATACCTAGAAACAAATGAAAATGGAGACACAATGACCCAAAACCTATGGGATGCAGCAAAAGCAGTTATAAGAGGGAAGTTTATAGCAATACAATCCTACCTTAAGAAACAGGAAACAGGGCTTCCCTGGTGGCACAATGGTTGAGAGTCCGTCTGTGGATGCAGGAGACATGAGTTCGTGCCCCGGTCCGGGAAGATCCCATGTGCCGCAGAGCGGCTGGGCCCGTGAGCCATGGCCACTGAGCCTGCGCATCCGGAGGCTGTGCTCCGCAACGGGAGAGGCCACAACAGTGAGAGGCCCGCGTAACACAAAAAAAAAAAAAAAAAAA
This sequence comes from Lipotes vexillifer, assembly GCF_000442215.2. Classification (NCBI taxonomy): domain Eukaryota; kingdom Metazoa; phylum Chordata; class Mammalia; order Artiodactyla; family Lipotidae; genus Lipotes; species Lipotes vexillifer. The sequence goes on from NW_006799734.1 coordinate 706,193, forward strand.
AGGAAAAACCTTAAATTAACAACCTAACCTTGCACCTAAAGCAATTAGAGAAAGAAGAAGAACAACAAAAAAAAACAAAGTTAGCAGAAGAAAGAAATCATAAAGATCAGATCAGAAATAAATGAAAAAGAAATGAAGGAAACGATAGCAAAGATCAATAAAACTAAAAGCTGGTTCTTTGAGAAGATAAACAAAATTGAAAAACCATTAGCCAGACTCATCAAGAAAAAATGGGAGAAGACTCAAATCAATAGAATTAGAAATGAAAAAGGAGAAGTAACAACAGACACTGCAGAAATACAAAGGATCATGAGAGATTACTACAAGCAACTCTATGCCAATAAAATGGACAACCTAGAAGAAGTGGACAAATTCCTAGAAAAGCACAACCCGCTGAGATTGAACCAGGAAGAAATAGAAAATATGAACAGACCAATCACAAGCACTGAAATTGGAACTGTGATTAAAAATCTTCCAGCAAACAAAAGCCCAGGACCAGATGGCTTCACAGGCAAATTCTATCAAACATTTAGAGAAGAGCTAACACCTATACTTCTCAAACTCTTCCAAAATATAGCAGAAGGAGGAACACTCCCAAACTCATTCTATGAGGTCACCATCACCCTGATACCAAAACCAGACAAGGATGTCACAAAGAAAGAAAACTATAGGACAATATCCCTGATGAACATAGATGCAAAAATCCTCAACAAAATACTAGCAAACAGAATCCAACAGCACATTAAAAGGATCATACACCATGATCAAGTGGGGTTTATTCCAGGAATGCAAGGATTCTTCAATATATGCAAATCAATTAATGTCATATACCATATTAACAAATTGAAAGAGAATAAACATATGATCATCTCAATAGATGCAGAGAAAGCTTTCGACAAAATTCAACACCCATTTATGATGAAAACCCTCCAGAAAGTAGGCATACAGGGAACTTTCCTCAAGATAATAAAGGCCATATATGACAAAACCACAGCGAACATCATCCTCAATGGTGAAAAACTGAAAGCATTTCCACTAAGATCAGGAACAAGACAAGGTTGCCCACTCTCACCACTCTTATTCAACATAGTTTTGGAAGTTTTAGCCACAGCAATCAGAGAAGAAAAGGAAATAAAAGGAATCCAAATCGGAAAAGAAGAAGTAAAGCTGTCACTGTTTGCAGATAACATGATACTCTATATAGAGAATCCTAAAGATGCTACCAGAAAACTACTAGAGCTAATCAATGAATTTGGTGAAGTAGCAGGATACAAAATTAATGGATGGAAATCTCTGGCATTCTTATACATTAGTGATGAAAAATCTGAAAGTGAAATTAAGAAAACACTCCCACTTACCAATGCAACAAAAAGAATAAAATATCTAGGAATAAACCTACCAAAGGAGACAAAAGACCTGTATGCAGAAAATTATAAGACACTGATGAAAGAAATTAAAGATGATACAAACAGATGGAGAGATATACCATGTTCTTGGATTGGAAGAATCAACATTGTCAAAATGACTCTACTACCTAAAGCAATCTACAGATCCAATGCAATCCCTATCAAACTACCACTGGCATTTTTCACAGAACTAGAACAAAAAATTTCACAATTTGTATGGAAACACAAAAGACCCTGAATAGCCAAAACAATCTTAAGAATGAAAAATGGATCTGGAGGAATCAGGCTCCCTGACTTCAGACTATACTACAAAGATAGAGTAATCAAGACAGTATGGTACTGGCACAAAAACAGAAATATAGATCAATGGAACAGGATAGACAGCCCAGAGACAAACTCACGCACATATGGTCACCTTATCTTTGATAAAGGAGGCAAGAATATACAGTGGAGAAAAGACATCCTCTTCAATAAGTGGTGCTGGGAAAACTGGACAGCTATATGTAAAAGAATGAAATTAGAACACTTCCTAACACCATACACAAAAATAAACTCAAAATGGATTAAAGACCTAAATATAAGGCCAGACACTATCAAACTCTTAGAGGAAAACATAGGCAGAACACTCTATGACATAAATCACAGCAAGATCCTTTTTGACCCACCTCCTAGTGAAATGGAAATAAAAATGAATATAAACAAATGGGACCTAATGAAACTTAAAAGCTTTTGCACAGCAAACGAAACCATAAACAAGACCAAAAGACAACCCTCAGAATGGGAGAAAATATTTTCAAATGAAGCAACTGACAAAGGATTAATCTCCAAAATTTACAAGCAGCTCATGCAGCTCAATAACAAAAAAACAAACAACCCAATCCAAAAATGGGCAGAAGAACTAAACAGACATTTCTTCAAAGAAGATATACAGGTTGCCAACAAACACATGAAGGAATGCTCAACATCATTAATCATTAGAGAAGTGCAGATCAAAACTACAATGAGATATCATCTCCCACCAGTCAGAATGGTCATCATTAAAAAAATCTAGAAACAATAAATGCTGGAGAGGGTGTGGAGAAAAGGGAACACTCTTGCACTGCTGGTGGGAATGTGAATTGGTTCAGCCACTATGGAGAACAGTATGGAGGTTCCTTAAAAAACTACAAATAGAACTACCATATGACCCAGAAATCCCACTAATGGGCATATACACTGAGAAAACTACAATTCAAAAAGTCATGTACCGGGCTTCCCTGGTGGCGCAGTGGTTGAGAGTCCGCCTGCCAATGCAGGGGACACGGGGCCCAGCCCTGGTCGGGGAAGATCCCCCGGGCCGCGGTGCAACTCGACCCGCGCGCCACAACTACTGCGCCTG
>NW_006799734.1:709022-714508 GCF_000442215.2 Lipotes vexillifer
ACCCTGAGAAAACCATAATTCAAAAAGAGTCATGTACCAAAATGTTCATTGCAGCTCTATTTACAATAGCCAGGACATGGAAGCAACCTAAGTGTCCATCAACAGATGAATGGGTAAAGAAGATGTGGCACATATATACAATGGAATATTTCTCAGCCATAAAAAGAAACGAAATTGAGTTATTTGTAGTGAGGTGGATGAACCTGGAGTCTGTCATACAGAGTGAAGTAAGTCAAAAAGAGAAAAACAAGTACTGTATGCTAACACATATATATGGAATCTAAGAAAAAAAAAAAAAAAAACGGTCATGAAGAACCTAGCAGTAAGACAGGAATAAAAACACAGACCTACTAGAGCATGGACTTGAGGATATGGAGAGGGGGAAGGGTAAGCTGTGACAAAGTGAGAGAGTGGCATGGACATAGATACACTACCAAACGTAAAACAGATAGCTAGTGGGAAGCAGCCGTATAGCACAGGGAGATCAACTAGGTGGTTTGTGACCACCTAGAGGGATGGGATAGGGAGGGTGGGAGGGAGGAAGGTGCAAGAGGGAAGTGATATGGGGACACATGTATATGTATAACTGATTCACTTTTTTATAAAGCAGAAAGTAACACACCATTGTAAAGCAATTATACTCCAATAAAGATGTTAAAAAAAAGAATACATATATATATATATATATATATATGTATAATATAATTGAGTTACTTTGCTATACAGCAGAAATTAACACAAAATTATAAATCAACTATACTTCAATTAAAAAAGGAAAAAGAAAACATAGGCAGAAAACACTTTGCTGTAAATCATAGCAATATTTTTTTTGGATAGGCCTCCAAAGGCAAAGAAAATAAAAGCAAAAATAAACAAGTGGGACCTAATTAAACTTAAAAGCTTTTGCACAGCGAACAATATCATCCACAAAATGAAAATAGAACCTATTGAGTGGGAGTAAATATTTGCAAATGATATGACTGACAAGGGTTAATATCCAAAATTTATAAAAAGTTCATACAACCCAATATCAAAAAACAAAACAAAACCAAAAAATGACCTGATTTTAAAAATGGGCAGAAAACCTGAATAGACGTTTTTCAAAGAAGACATATAGAATGCCAACAGGCACATGAAAACAAGCTCAACATCACTAATAATCAGATATGCAAATCGAAACCACAGTGAGGTATCACCTCACACCTGTCAGAATGGCCATCGTCAAAAAGACCACAAATAAAAAAAAAAAAATTTAGAAAGACCACAAATAACAAATTTTGGCAAGGATGTGGAGAAAAGGGAACACTTTTGCACTGTTGATGGGAGTGTAAATTGGTGTAGCCTCTATGGAGGACAGTATGTAGGTTCCTCAAAAAACTAAAAATAGAACTACCATATGACCCAGTAATTTCACTTCTTGGTATATATACAAAGAAAATGAAAACACTAATTTGAAAAGATACATGAACCCCAATGTTCCTAAGCATTATTTACAATAGCCAAGATACAGAAGCAACCTAACTGTTGGTCAACAGATGAATGGATAAAGAAGATGTGGTATATATATGTATTAATATATATGTATATATATGTATATATGTAATAGAATATATGATATTTATATAAAAAATAATTAAATATTGACAGTTGCAACAACAGGGATGGACCAGGAGTGTATTATGCTTATTAAAATAAGTCAGATAGAGAAAGACAAATACTCTATGTTGTCACCTATAAGTGGAATCTATAAAATAAAAGGAATGAATACAACAAAACAGAAACAGACTCAGAAGTAGAGAGCAAACTAGTGGTTACCAGTAGGAAAAGGGAAGTGGGGAGGGACAAGTTAGGGATATGGGATTAAGAGATACAAACTATTAGGTATAAAATCAATAAGCAACAAGGATATATTGTACAGAAAAGGGAAATATAGCCATTATTTTGTAATAACTTTAAATGGAGTATAATCCATAAATATACTGAATCTCTATGTTGTACACCTAAAACAAATATAATATTAAAACTAATATAATATTGTTAATCAACTATACTTCAACTTAGAGAAAGAGATTTGGTTCTGATTTCATTTATCGTAATATATTATGAGGGATTTCCCTGCTGGTTCAGTGGTTAAGATGACACGCTCCCAATGCAGGGGGTCCAGGTTCAGTCCTTGGTCAAAGAAGTAGATCCTGCATATGCCAAAGCTGAAAGATCCCACACACTGCAAGGAAGATCCTGCACGCGGCAACGGAGATCCCATGTGCCGCAAGGAAGACCAAGCACAGCCAAATAAATAGATAAACAAACAAATTAATTAATTAATTATTTAAAAATTGACATACAAAAAATATTATGAAATAATGCAAGAATCTATTGTATGATGCATTCATTCATTCATTGGACAATTTTTTTTATTTTTATTTTTTTAATTTTTTTATTATTATTTTTTTTTTTTGCGGTACACGGGCCTCTCACTGTTGTCGCTTCTCCCGTTGCAGAGCACAAGCTCCGGACGCGCAGGCTCAGCAGCCATGTCTTGGGCCCAGCCGCTCCGCGGCATGTGGGATCTTCCCAGACTGGGGCACGAACCTGTGTCACCTGCATCGGCAGGCGGACTCAACGACTGCGCCACCAGGGAAGCCCTGGACAAATATTTTTGATGCTCTGAATGAGTGAACTGCCATTCAATCACTGGGCAGTGGTAGAGGGCACAGATGGACAGGATGGCAAAGCTATTGCCCTTGTGAGTATTACCTCCATACGTGATGCTTTAGCCAGGATGCAGCTCTCATAACCCTGGGAAGAATTCCTCTCCTCACCCAAAATTCTGCTTGTGTATACATCTTTGCACACCTGTTGAATTTTCTTAAGTTAAATTCATTGAAGCAAGCAGTTCTGACCCTGTGGACTCCAGGCCCAGTAGGAAGGATGGGAAGGAAGACTGTGTGGTCCATAGGTCTAGAGTTTAGGTCTGGAGCCCATAGATTTTGTCTGACCCTGGAAGGGTCCTGCCCCCCCCGCCCCATTCAGCTCCTGTGATCAATGGCCAGGTGAAAGATGCCCCTCCTTTGCTGAAAGAAGAGCCCACATCACTGGGATTATTTGCCCTTGCGCCCCCTCTGTCAGCGTCGTATACAGGCATTCACTGGATCAATCTCTTCCCCACTCAGAACGAATGCATAACTCGGCAAGGCCGGTTCCCAGCCAAATCTATCTAGATCCTCCCAAGCCTAGTCTGGCTTGCCGTCACCCGCTTGGGCCTTGCTATGGGCTGAATTGTGTCTCTGTAAAATTCATATGTTGAAAGCCTAATCCCCAGTGGCTGTATTTAGAGACGGGGCCTCTAAGGATGTAAGTAAGGTTAAATGAAGTCAAAAAGATGGGGCTAGAATAGGATTAGTGTCTATAAGAAGAGACACCAGAGGATGGGCGCTCTCTCTCTCTCTCTCTCTCTTCGTACACATACACTGAGGAAAGGTAGTGTGAGCACGCAGAGAGAAGGCAAGCCAGGAAGAGGGCTCTCAACAGAACCCGAACTGGCCAGAACCTTGACCTTGGACGTCCAGCCTCCAGGACTGTGAGGAATAAATGTCTGTTGTTTAAGCCCCCCAGCCTGTGGCATTTTGTCATAGCAGCCCATGCTGACTGTGGAAGAGCTACGTGGACCCAAGACAGAAAAATGGCCAAGGCTGAGGGTAACCCCACAGTGGGCAGGACACACAGAAAAGAAGCGAGGGGAGTCTGCCCCCAGATTGTCTGGGGACCCAACAGTTAACGCTCCAGCAGGCTCAAAGGCAGATTCTGAGAGACAGTCAATAACCTGGCAGGTGATGATTTTGGAGACGGACAGTTATCTAGAATTAGGTGGTGACACGCCATCTCTGAGTTGGGAGAAGAGGCACGGGCTGTCCCCCTCCACCAGCGCAAGCAGGCACCAGGCTGGGGCCGGGATCAGGGGAGGCCAGCCTGGTGTCCAGGGAACAAGGTAGAGGGATGCCCTGTGTGACCGGAGAGGGAGCAGCCCCTTAAACGTGTGGCCAGGGCCTCGCACGCCTCCTCTCTGCCTGGCTGACGCAAACTTTGGGGGCTGATGCTTGAGAGTCGATCGAATCAGTACATGATTGATCGATAGCAACTGTGAGAGGCTGCAGATATCGCAGGGAAGGACTCACTTTGCTCACATCTCCTTCGCCTTGATTGCAGCCCTGCTGCTGCGGCTCAGAGGGTGGGGTGGCCACCCTGTGAGGTGGAGAGGAAGCCCAAGAGGTGAAGTGTCAAGTGGAAGGGAGGGCGGTGAGGGGCTGGCTTCTCTGCCAGACAAGCTCGTCCCTGAAGCATCCTCCCTCCACACCCGCCTGGCTACGGAGTTGCTTCTACATGGAGGGTACATCCTCTTCCTCTCACTTGACAGGCGCCTGCTGGTCGCCACAAACTCAAGAAAGGCATCCGAGGCTCCCAGAAACATACAGCGTCCCCTCTGACAAGCCTGAGCGTCGGGACCTTGTGCCCTTGAAACATAAATATATTTATTTACTTTCTGATTCACAGAAGAGAGAGCTCAGAGGGGTGAGGCCTCATATCCACCAGTACTCCGGCCTCAAGCCAGCTGCCTGGCACTCAGTTCTCATGCCACATGGCTAGCAGGCCCTCGGGTGGCCACTGGCCAGATGGCCGGACAGAGGATGGGCCTGCAGCCCTGGGGACAGTGGTGCTCAGTTGCATAGGGAGGAAGAGAAGGCCAGATGATCTGCAGTTCTCCTGAGCCCTCATACTGAGGCCCAGGCCCTTCGATGAGACCACCCGGTGCTTGGCTGCCCACGGGGCTCAGGAGCGGGGAGCTTCTGCTGGTTGGCCAGTGTGTGATGACAAGTCTTTTCTGCTCACTTGAAAACCTCAAATCAGAACACAGTTAGAAAAATGCCCACTGGGGCTGGGTTGTGGTCCAAGTCAAGGAGGAAGAGGGGCTTATGAACTCCATAATTCATTTCTTGTTTCCCCAGGACACCTAAGGGTGCTGGGCTCATTTTGAAGTTTAGGACAAAGGCGCACAATCGGTGAGCATTACGTTCAAGAATTAACAGAACCTCAGTGCGGGGTCAGGCAAGCTCTAGGGGTAATGAGCATCCGGGACGGGGCACACGGCCGCTCTGGGTTCAAATTCCACTGGGCCGCGCACCGGCTGCCTGACCTCAAGAATGCTTCTCCGAGCCTCTGCTTTCTCATCTGAAAATGGGGGTTATTACAATCATTTCATCCAAGCTTGCCTTGAGGCTCACATAAGAAGAAATAAACATATGAAAACGCCTGTGACAGCATCCAGCTGTAGCTGGAATTTGATAATTAACCACACTCCATCCCTCCACACCCCTTCCCTCTGCTTCTGGGAGCACAGTACATAGTGGTTAAGAATAAAACCTTTGGGGCTTCCCTGGTGGCGCAGTGGTTGAGAGTCCACCTGCCGATGCAGGGAACACGGGTTCGTG
>NW_006799734.1:714686-722545 GCF_000442215.2 Lipotes vexillifer
TGGCCGCTGAGCCTGCGCGTCCGGAGCCTGTGCTCCGCAACGGGAGAGGCCACAACAGGGAGAGGCCCGCGTCCCGCAAAAAAAAAAAAAAAAAAAAGAATAAAACCTTTTTCATCAGAGGGCCTTAATTTTAGGTCTCGTCTGTTGAGACTGTGGGTCCTGGATCTGCACTGGCCTCTTTGAGCCTTTGTTTTCCATCTTTAAATACTTGGTAATAACATCCAAGTTCTTTTATTAGTGTGAGAATTAAATGAGATGGTATATATAAAAAGCTTAGCATTTGAGAAATGGCAGCTACTGGTATCTTTCCTTAGAGGGAATTTTCGTCAAAAAAAGGGTATTGAGCAACATGGAATTTCTCTATTCAGAATGCATAGAGCATGTAGAATATACCACCTAATTCTAACACTACAAGAATTCGTGGACACAGTGAGAAATTCTGGTTAGGAATGCACTATATAGGGTTGTAACGTCCACCACAAATAGCTCGTAAGGGCCAATGAGGTACCTGGTCTCTGCAAAGACTGTCAATGATGCTCAGTTAGACTTCTTTCTTCTTGCCTGAAGTAATAGGCTCCAAAGACAAGTTTTTTTGTTTGTTTGTTTTTGTTTTTTTTGCGGTACACAGGCCTCTCACTGTTGTGGCCTCTCCCGTTGCGGAGCACAGGCTCCGGACGCGCAGGCTCAGCAGCCATGGCGCACGGGCCCAGCCGCTCCAGTGCATGTGGGATCTTCCCAGACTGGGACACAAACCCATATCTCCTGTATCAGCAGGCGGACTCTCAACCACTGTGCCACCAGGGAAGCCCTTAAAGACAAGTTTTAAGCTAAGACAAGACCTATATATAAATGCTTTTCCAAGATCATTACAAGCTGTTTACAATTTCCTAATGATTTTTCAAATAATTCTAACCTCAAATTAAGCATATATCCATCAACTTGGTAGGAAGCACATTTCACCATAAACTGGCCTCATACAGATAAGAAAACTGTAGAGAAAGATGAGTATAACACTTGGCTTCATTCCACAGAGCATTTCCTCCCCAGTGAACATGGCAAAAGTCTAACTCTTGCTTGATCTGGGGTGAACCACGCCCAGCACAATTCATCTGATCACATGCTAATTATTTTTCTATTGAAGTGGTGCTTCCTGAAGATATTTTGTTATTGAAAATATGTAGCAGCAGGCCAACAGGACCAAGAAAGGAATATCCGGCTTTAATCCTGTCCTGATTGGCAGCCCCCAAAAGCTCTAAATAATTTAACAAAGACTAAACTTCTAACAGCTCGGGAGTGACATGCACAGAAGCCACCTTCAAACACGGGATGCTCCTCACACAATGAACGGAGCCCTTCTCGGGCACACTGCCTCCCTCTCCATCTCCTTTCTCCTTGGAAACCACAGTCCTCCTGGCTTCATGGCCTCCCTTGCTAGTAGTTTGTTTTATAATTTAAAACATTAAGGTTGAAAGGAAATTTGGGGGAAGGAGGGCCAGAGTCTCAGGCAGCTCCAGTCATCTCTCACCTGGGAAGGTGGCTGTGTAGGCAGCGATGCCCGAGCGAGCTCCTGGCCGTTTGTTAAGGGCGAGCAGGCCTCTGGCCACTGGCCCTGGAAACCCACTCGTTTGCTCATTCACATGGCAAAAATGCTTGTTCCAGGAACGTGGGATCCATCGGGGGACAGGATGGGCTAGGATCCCTGACCCCTCTCTTCTAGGAAGAAAGAGGTCATGCCATAAAAAGTAAACATACAAATAAGCAAATCATCTCTATGTGCCGTGAAAAAGTATAAAAGAAGCAGAGACGGTGGGGGTCAGAGGAACAAGCTGGGTGGGAAGAGGGTGGTCGGGCAGACTTCCTGGAGAAGGTGGCATCTGGGGAAGGCCCTGAGGGAGGGAGGGAGGGATGAGACCTGCAGAGAGGTGGGGGAGGACCAGCCAGCACAAACACAGCAGGTGGAGTTGCTGGGTGTGCCCAAAGCTCCAAGGGGCAGAAACAGGGAAATGCTGCTGGTTTGACTCAAAAAGTGAACGAACTAAACCAGCAATTAAGAAAGTGAGACAAACAGCATATTGCAGACAGGGAGCAATGTCAAGAAGGGCAGGTGTTGAATGGACAGAAGAGATGCATTTGCAGCTGCGGGGTGGGAGGCACCGCACATCTCCCCCAGCGCCCCACCACTACGTCCCTAGGGAGCTGCTCATGAACTTTGGGCTGTGGCTGTGGGCAGCCTTGTTGGGATTCCATTTGTCCTCTCTGCATGAAGGTCCAGAGTCACAGTGAGCAAGTGAGTATTTCGAAAAGCATAGATGGGAGAAGTATTCAAACTCCTTTGCTGATCACTGATTCCCCAAGTTCCAGGTAGATTCTGTTCACAAATCCCAAATCCACGTCAAGTCATCTTTAGGAATCTACTGAGAGTATCCCAAATGGTCACGGGATGGTGAGCATCAAAACTGGGACCCTAGATGAAAGTTGTTAAGTTGCACAACTGACCTTTATGAATATATGGCCCCTATGTCAACTCGAGGACTGTAAAGTTACATAGTATGTAAAAAATATTTGAAAGGCGAAGGTGCAGAACAACACATAGTCGATCACTACGTGTGTAAAAGCATCTGTACAGGATTTTACATAAAACACAAATCCCCTGGAAGGTGTATAAAACCAAGTAGCCTTGGTTGTTGGACAAGGAATCATGTCTAGTCTGTGAGAGTAGAGGAGGGATTTTTTTCCTCCATGTGCCTTTTTACTTATTTTTTAAATTTCAAACTATAATATTGCATTACGTATTCATAAAAGTAAATTGAGTATTTTGAGGACAGTAAAATTTCTTTTAATGGGAGATTAAAACTGTTGCATTTGCTTGTGAAGAGATGCCCAGTAATGAATAATTATTTTCTCAGTGACTCACCTCTGTGGCTGCATCTCATCCCTATGGCTTTCCAACAGCAAAAGCCCCCTGCATCGAACAAGCTCGGAGAGGTGACCAAACAAGGAATCTTACTGCCATGGATATATCATCATATAAGATTCCAAAGCCACTTCCTCATAAATGTAATAAGTACGTTCTCACAAGGATATATCTAAACTAATTCAAGTTCACATCTGCATACTCTTAAGAAAAGTTGGTCTTTAGATGCTATGACCCAAAGGCTCTAGAATAAGGTGATCGTTTCTTGACAAGCATGTCCTCCAGACCAGGAAGCGTCCACAGAAAAGACACTCTTGGAAACCCATGCATCTTTCCCATCACAATACGTTTTTAATTTTACATTTTTGTGTCAATTATAATTAAAAATGTAAGGATCTGTAAGAGCTCTGTGTATGGATGAATTGGCTCTGGCTGTGGCCTACTAATGAGAAAAAGAGAACTGGAATTTATTAACCAGTGATTCTTTTGTACAAGCAAGGTCCATTCGACACCATGGTGACTGAAAGGATATTTCTCTACAGTTCAAGGGATAGGAGTGTGATGAGGGGTTTTGTCACCACATAACACAGAGCATGTTTAATGCAAAAGAAACAGAGCCCTAGAAGTCCAAACAGCATTCACACGGAGAGCAACAACTTAATTTAAACCAAACGACACACTGATGTTGTTAATTTAAGTATTACTGATTGTAAAGCTTTACTTGCATGTAATTTTCAATTTTATGTGTATAATGGCAAGTGTAAAGGGTTTATACTAGCTTTATATGTGTACATCTTGAGTAATAGAAATTAAAATAATTTATGTCAACACTTGGGATCGTTGAGAAAATGTATACCCTTTTCAGAGAACCCGTGTAGCACTCATGTTGGAGAAACACTACTCGGTGAAGAGCCCTATAAACTAAAACAAAACAAAACAAAACAAAACAAAACAAAACAGATTCCTTTGTGAATACTAAGGCCTCTTGCAAGAAGAAAGCAGAATAGGGAGGGTGGGAGGGAGACTCAAGAGGGAGGAGATATGGGGATATATGTATATGTATAGCTGATTCACTTTGTTATAAAGCAGAAACTAACACACCATTGTAAAGCAATTATACTCCGATAAAGATGTTAAAAAAAAAAAAAGAAGAAAGCAGAGCCAAGCCACCCTGTAAAGGGATGGTCTCGACTGCATTGGTGCCTATGCTCAGATGTTAGGCATTACATTGAGAATGTACATACTTCCTTCTTCCACTCACCTGTCCAGGTACTAGCGTCTGGATGGGGCTGTGGATACACTAGAAAGGCTCCACTTGTCTAATCTGAAGCACAGCCATGCTATTATACAATAATTCCTGACCGTTCTGTTTCTCCCCTAACTTGTCCCAGTAGATAAATAATCTTAGGACAATGCATTCAGCTGCAGGTAAAAAAACCCTACAAAAAGCAGCTTCAACGGAGTGAGGCTTAACTTTCCCTGTGTAACAGATTCTGCAGGCAGGTGGCCTGGAAGCTTGAGGGTGCCGGGTCCACATCTCTGCAAATCTCTCATCCTCTGTCTCATTCCTGGAAGTTACCACCCCTCCTGGTCTCAAGACAGCAGGGGAACTCCAGGGCACAAGTCTGCTCTGTAGACTGGGATAAGGGGCTTCCAGGGTGGAAACTGTTTCTGTTCCCAGATGCAGGACATGTGCAGACCAGTCAATATCCGTACCCTGACCCCCTCGGCCCAGCCCGGCCCAGATCACGGGAGCTGTGCCAGCAACCAGAGCAGGGTAGACGGGAGGAGATGGCAGCCCTGCCACAAACGAGTCTTTCATTTTCACTTTTAAAAACACTGTCACACTGGCTGATAATTGTAAGAAACCTAAGAAATGTAGCAAAGTCCAAAATTTATGAAAACAAACTAAAGCTTTATAAAAATGTGTTTGGAATATCAGCCTGTTAGATGTAATAACAAAAACACTCATTTGGTGTATCCAATATTGTTTGGACAAGATTCAATTCTATTTTTAGGAGATTTCAATTTCCTTTCCCATAAACTCTATGAAATACAGTATGTGTCATATTTATAGTGACCCTTTAGAAGAGTGTTACACTTTTGGACCCTTTAATAAGTCTAAATGAGATGGTCTCCCCCTCACCTCACTGAGCAAATAAATAGATGGCCGTGACAGTCAATGGAATTAGGCCTGTGTCCTTTTCCCTCCCAGGCTACCCCATCTTAAAGCTTACCGTTCCTATAGCAAGAGCTCTCTAAAGACAGTTCTAGGCAATAAAGACAATATTTAGGGCCATCTGGTGATTACATTCAATTTATTTCTTTGACAAGACTTATAAATAAGAAAGCATAATTTCCAGAAGCAATCATGAAATTTACTAGGCAAACCACACGTTGCAGCCCCCTCTGCACCTTTTCCCTTCTCATACACATGTGTAGCCTCTTACAATGTGAGCCTTTTACGGCACTTTACATTTCCAAAGCACTCTGCAAAATTAAACAATTTATTCTAGGAGAGTGGAGGATGCTGGTACACACAGTGCGATGGAGTAAACCGGCAGGGCTGTTCCGCATCTGAAGAAAGTTATCCCAGACTCGCACACCCCACAGATAATGTACTGCACCCCCATTTCACAACAGGTGACCCCTGGAGAAAAGACTCCCCACACGCTCTGCAAGGAGCCCAGTATCCCGACTTCCTTGTGCTGATGGAAACAGCTAGGCCACTGCCAGGTCCCCAGGGCAGCCCAAGGCCACCCTCCCAAGTAGCATCCGTTCCCCAGTAAGCCCCAGGAACCCAAATGGATAGCGGGTAGCGCCGTCCCCATTCTTCCCAGTGACTCCCAGTCACCAAGCTAAGATTCAGGCTGAGTGTCACAGGGTTCCCTTTGCTTTTCTAAATGAGCCCCCCGATGTACAGTCACATGAGTAAGATCTGCATTGGTATAAACTTATCCCAAGGACCCTGAAATCACTCAAAACGTGTTGAGTGTCAGTCCTTTGGATCTTTTCCCAGGGACTGTGATAATGAGGAATGAAAGTTAGAAAGTGCCTTGCCCTACAGAATTGTGAATCAACTAAACTTCAAAAAAAAAGTGGGGACTTTTTTAAGGAAAAGAATACAAAATTACCAATAGAAATAGGCACAAAAGTGGATTTTTATTTGGAATGAGAACATGAAATTACAAATTTGAAAAGTTTAATGAAGACCATATATACCAAAAAATGCAAAATGATTACATATCTTACTAATCAACTGCCAGACGCACTTTTATAACACTGTTTTCCCCATTTTGATTGCTCCTTATGACAATGATTTGCTAATATCGTCTTTCTACAGAGAGGAGAGATCGATGATGTAGCACCGCTGACTGAAATCTGGTTCTTATCTCTAGTGTTCCGAATGCAGGACCATGTACATCACACGTAGGTGTGCTTGCTCTTCGTGGTAACGCAATAAGTCTGTTCTCGACAGACAAATTCTGGTAAATTCCATGTTGGTCTATTTTCTGTTTTTTTTTTTCTTTTTTTTTTAACAGAGAGAAAGGATCCTGCGTCTACAGTGGAACATGCTGCACAGGAAAGAACATTCTGGAAGGGCCAGAGTTCCGGCTCAGACCAACCGTGGAGGAGACCTGAATCCGCTCCATTTCCAACTCTGCAAACAGATGATTGGAAGAAGGCCCGGCATCCCACACTGCAGGCCTAGGTTCCGGTGCGGCCGCCGAGACACACCTGCTGAGAGCTGGTCCCTCTGGCCAGGGGTCTTCACGCCGTGAGCTGCATGGGTGGCCTCGTGAGCGACAGGCACAGGCCCACTAAAGGCCGAGTCCCTATGGGAGGCCGTGTTCACAAAGCACATCCGCGTTCACTGACTCCACCAGGGGAGCCCAGTTCGTGCTGCCCCAGATCCCCAAATGTCCACAGCCCTCCACCCCGGGGCCGCCTCACCCCGGGGCAGTTTGACAGAGGGGATTTCAGCGTGGGCAGGGTCCCACCTGCAGGTGACGTCTACTGTCCTGTGAGGCACCACCAGGGCCCCAGGCCCGGCCGTGCAGGGAGCTCACTCCCCACCCACCCCCGGCTCCCACCTTCTCTCTTCTCCTCGGCACTTGCACTGCCAGTTTCCTAGGTTATTCCACGTCGTCTGGATGGTTTCCCACCCCCAGAATACAAGGTGCCCCTTCTGCGGGGTCCATGCCGGGTCTCTGAGCCTAGACGGATCCTGGCACAGGGAAGACGTTTAGGAAATATTTGCTGAATAAACGTATCAGCAAATATCTGGTGTCCCTAACAATCTCTCCGCGAGTCTGTGCCTGTGCACCCGTGATGTGCGTGTACGTGCTGCGGCCGCGAGGTACCAGGACACCGCTTGGCTGTGGGTGTCACCTGCGGGGAGGCTCCACCTTCCAGCACTTTTAGGATCACAGGGGGTCATAGAAACAGGACCTGGAGGAACCTAGGGTCAGGGCTGGAAAAGCCCTGGATGCTGGAATCCCGCGGGCCGAGGATGTCTTGAGAGGCGCTGGGATACAGAAACCTGGAGGCCGGAGGATGTGAAGGCATATCTCGCCCCACCCCGGGGCCGATGCGGGGCTGCGCAATGCTGAGTCCCCCTGGTGGCCGGTTTGCACTGGGGGTGCCCTGAGGAAACCAGGGAACCTAACAGCTTCCCCAGGAGAGAGGAGGGCTGAGGGTCAGGCTGGTTGGATGCACAAGTCCCCCAGCTCCAGAGTCACAGCAGCTCCCAAATAGCAGACTTGGGAGAATTAAGACCGGCGCAGAGACGGTTGATGGAGTGACTCAGGTCTCCAAATGGGCGCCAACCCAGGGCCCTGGGAGGTGGAGCCAGGCCCCTGCTGCAGACCTGAGTTTGACAAACTGCCCCTCGCAGCTCTGTGGAAACGGCAGCGTCTCTAAGCGGGTCCAGTCTTTGGAAAGG
>NW_006799734.1:722788-729760 GCF_000442215.2 Lipotes vexillifer
CAGCAGGAAAGACACACCTAATCTAACCCGGTGTTTCCCAAACTCACAGTATTTCCTTGCGTTCGGGTGCTTTGAAAGAACGTTTCTGAAGTCAGGGTGCATCTGGGAAGCACTGTTGGCGTGACATGTCCGATGAATTCCAGAAAAACTGTTATTAAGTTAATGGTGCACATTACAGTTGTCAGCACCTTAGAATTAAGGAAACATGATATTTAATTATCCACTGTTCTACCGAATTTCCCCCTGAACACTGAATAGAGTTTAGGAAAAGCAGCTCTGTAAGGAGAGCTGAGTGACACAGAGCCTCTCGACCAAGGTGATGGGAGAGGACAGGATGAAAAGAGCACAAAGCACCGCTTGGGGGGAACATCCTGGTCCCCCCAGGGCCCTACTCTCGCTGCCTCCGAGCCTGGTCTCTGAGGGAAGCGGCCCCTTCACGCAGGTGTATGGGTGCCGTGTCCGGTGGTCCTGCCTTTGGCTCCAAGTCACCACAGCTCAATGCCCTCAGAATGGGACCCAGGGAACCTAACCACAGCCCAGCATCAGGGATCCCGGCCCCATCCTGTCCTTGGTCCTGCTTGGCGAGATTCCTGGGAGATTTGCCCCAATTCTACAAAGGCCTATCCTGGCACTTCATAGGTGAGCAAGTCCTTGCTGGACCTGTCACCCAAACCTCCTGCCCCGTCTGCTGGGAAACTTAAGGGACCCCAGGTCCCCAGTGTTCTGGGAAAGGTGGGAGCCACTCAACTGCTCCAGGCCGGACCCCAGGGTCCGATTTCATGGGGGACACACATCTTAGTCCAGGACACACACGGGCTCTCTCCTCACGACACCAAGGGGAACTTCGGGATTCATTTGGAATCTAGAATAGGGTCTGCATTGAAGCTCAGAGCTCCCACCTGTGCAGGGGGTGGGGACCCCCGGGACCCACAGGCGGAGCCAACACAGCAGAGAAAATGCAAAGAACAAAGAGCAGTGTGGGCGTGGTCTAAATTTTAAACTGTGGAATCCTCACATTTTACTTCAGAATTGACTTCACTTGCTTAAATCTGCTTGAAATAACAACAAAAGTAAGAGCCCGAATTTTGAGACCACAAAAGGATTTCTCCAACAGCCTCATGCTGTTGCAAAAGGGGGACCAACCAAGAGCAGAACCCCTTTCGGGCTTTCTGTCTTAAGAGAGAAAGTTTCCTCCAACTTGTTGATTTTGAAACATTTCAAACCTATGAGAAAACAGCACAATGAACATCCATATACTTTTCACCTGGATTTACAGGTTTATGGGCTGCCAGTGTGGAGTCACGTTTTCTTCTTTCCTGTTTCCCTGTTAGTTTCTCCCTCTTTCTGTCGCTGTCACGCATACACACACACGCACACACATATACACACACGCGCGCACACGCACTCTCTTTACCTGAACCATGGGAAAATAAATTGTAGACTTCATTAAGGGGGGTGGGGAGAATGAGACAGAAAGACTCCAGTAGCCGCAGGCTGATGACTAGTAGAACGTTCTGCGTTTAGCATTGCCCTGGACCTTTTGACTTGAACACCTAGGAACACTCGTCTTTTAAATCCCTATGAGAACAAGAAGACGTGAATTGTCCTTTCAGAATTCCTGTGGTTAACACAGTGAATATTTTTATTTCATTTTAACTTTTATATATGTTTTATGTTTATCCATTCTTTCAATCCATTTTTTCATCAAATATAACTTGAATACCTATCCTGTAGCAGATGTATTCTACTCAGGATCCTTCATCTGTCTCTCAGAACCTTTTCTTTTTTTTCTATCCCTAAATCCTTCATCAAAAAGGCCTCCCAAACTACAGTATGCCAATACCATTGTCACACCCAAGATGTTAACATGTATTTAAAGGATTATTTAGTACACAGTTCATATTCAAAGGGCCTCAGTTGTTCCCTAAACATCATTTAGAGCTTTTTGGTTTTCAGTTCCATCCAGGACCCAACCAAGACCCAAGATAGAATTGATAGCTCTGTGTCTTTATTTCCTTCACTCCCCAGCTCCCTCTTATTTGTTGTTTTGTCTTCCCTGGTCTTGACTTTATGGAAGAACGTTTCACAGTCTGATTTGTCCTTTTGTTTCCTCATGATTAGACTCAGGTTAATATTTTCAGCAAGCTTCACTTATGGGAAGTGCCCTGTGCATCCCCCAGGCAGGCCACAACCTGCACTGCACAGCAGCTTACTCCTGGATCTCCTGGTGGAGGTGAAACAAAGCAGGTAACTCTGCACTAGAAGAAGTTGAAGAAATGCTGCTACATCCACACAGAGGAGTCTACACAGATGGAAAAAGAACGAGGAAGGTCTCTGTGAACTGATGTATAGTGATTTCCAGATAGGTCTTTAAGCAAACTGCAAAAAAAAAAAAAAAGTGGAGAAAGCGTGCTACTCTTCTTAAAAAGATAGAAAAATAAATGAATGTCTGTATAGCCTTGCTTATTTTTGCAAAAAGAAGCACAAGAAAGATACCCCAGAAACTCATGAGAATGGATGACATACAAGAGACAGACCGCACAGGATGGGAAGGTAGGAATGAGACTGAGATTTAAGAATTCCTGGGCCTGGGGTTTTAACTTTTGACCTGCACAGATTTTCATAGTCAAAATAGTAAAATGCAATTTAAAAAGGATAAAAAAGTGAATTCTTACATTGATTTCACCAAGAAATAAATAAAACATTGTTCAAGGGACAGCATAACTACAAAGAAAAAATAATTCATTTGAGTCCCCTTAGAGCCAGGAGCCCTTTCTCTCAGCAGCTGCCCACGTGGAGCCCCCGTGCTGCTGTAACAGCAGGCTGGGAGCAGGGCAGAGGACCCCCCGTGAGGAATGACCGCAGGTGACAGAGACAGCAAGAGCAGGAGACATGTGGAAGGAAGCCTCTCTCCAGTGTGTTGGCTGCGGCTCTGATGGACATTCTCATTTCTTTGTCAGGATGTTCCTCATGGGGTAACATGGCATTTACCTGACCACACTGATCCAGTTGGGCAGGATGTGGGACTTTGTCTCAGAAAAAATACATTGCCTGTGAATCCCATTAGCATCACATGTCTAGTATCTGATTGATGCTGGCGGCAGCCAGACTGGGCCCCAGTGGTTCTGCCTCCCCGAGGGTAGCAGGCAATGATGCTTCTGGTTCTGGTGCTGGGAGAGGACAACTTCAAGAGCTCAGGCTGCTCCAGGCTTCACTTTGGCCCCATGCTTCCACATTCTGGAACAACTGTGCAGCCACAAGGTGGCCAACATTCCCGGGAGTGCCATTTCATCTCAACAGATGTGGCTTAGAAGCATCTAAGTGGCACCTACGGAGAATGGTAATGGACTTATTTCCTGGGCTCTAAACCTTGACACAGCATTTACTATCTGAATTCAGATGAAGACCATGAGAAATGTACAAACTCAGACATCTCCATTAGACAGGCCATAAGAGGCACGTGTTGAACAGCTTTCCAATATTTTCAATGTCCTTTTCCCCATTCTGAGAATTTAGTGACACTGTTATGACTGGTTGGGTGACAGGAGAGCTGATCACTGTTACCACTGAGTTCTCCCTGGGGTTTAATGACGAGTGAGATGCAGGCACATGACATACAAAGTCCCCTGTATTTTTATAATTATAGGTAATATCTCGCAGTGGGTTATGTGAGCATCTCGTCAGATGTGTAATGAAATGGAGAAAATGCAATTTTCATCTGGGTGCATTTCCCAGGCTGCCACATTCTTAGCAATACCTAGAGCTGAGTGAAGTCAATACCTGAGGGGTGAGATGCCTGAATTTTCTGAAGCTCAGTTGTCTAATCTGTAAATGGGTTATTCTTTTATTGACCTCATGAGGGTTTGTGGAGGTTGGATGAGATGATAAAGGGGTAATGGATGTCTGCCACCTAAGAAACATTTACAATTTAATAATTGTATATTGTTACCTTCTGTTTCCTAAGCTAGTCCCTTTTAGAAGTTAGGAAGCAAGGTAACGGAGACAAAACAGGAATAATAATTTCTAAATTACAATTTATGAAACCATAAAAATAACTTACCAGTGTCTGATTCTAATTTCATAAAACGAATCTCAAACACTACTTGGTTCCCTGAGTAAAACTACTTTCCTCCTTCTAACTCAGTCTTTTGGTTGTAGTTTTTTCTCACAGTAAAAATTAATCAATGGCATAGACTCAGTTAACCTGAACGTTTTGTTTTGGTGCAGCCGAAGCCCATTTTGGAAACACCACTTTAGGTATTTTATAGTTCTGAAATCATGTGGCATGGCATTTATTTATCTGAAGTAATATATAGATACCTAAGTTTCATTATTCAGAAGTGGGAAAGTTTAATCTGTGGCCTCATCACCTTAATGGGTCCACACTAAAAGTGCACTAACAGCCTTCCTCGTGGACTCCTCCCTATCACACCTGGTTGAAAGGACCTCAGCATACTTTTCTGTGGTTTCCATAAGGACGAGTTTTCACATCCCATTTCCCACGTTTCCTGCCCAAAGCTTCCATCTTCGGCCATCACCACTGGCCAACACTATGAGGTTTCACTGGGGGAAAAAAAGCAGACTCTAGGTGAGAAAGATTACACATATCAGGAAACCTTAAATGAAGGTGAAAGTAGTCGAAAATCAGAGACTGAGAGCTCTTGGGATGCCTGACACTGACAAATATACTGCTGAGAGTCACAGAGGGAGGCGGTGACTGGCTTTGTCATTTGGGGAGTCCTTCAGAGCACCAATCACTGAGCACTTCCACGCGTCAGTCTTTTCAGGGCGAACATCCCCCAAATGAAAGAGCAGGAAAAAAGTGGCAACTATTTCACCAGGTATGCTAGTAAAAAACTCAGAAGGGAACGTATTGGGATAACAGTATTAGCAGTGGATGGTATTACTACGGCCTTTTCAAGGACGTTTTGAATATCAAAATGCTGTATTCTATTGCTGTGCAGGCCCTGGAAACGGCCATAAAGAAAGCAAATGGCGGCAGCAAGAAACACTTACCCTATTCGTTTGCTTGCTTTCTAAAAAGAGTTGCACTTACAATTTGAAGGCCAAGCCTGCTTAAGGAGCCAGGTTGAAGTCAAAACAGGAACACAGCACACGTTGTTTTGCAGTCTGTCTCCACCCCCCAGGATTCAGGAACCATGCTACACAAGTTGGAGTGTACAGACAGATCTGGGAGGCAGCATGGATGCGCCTCCAACGGGGCCAGATGGGCACCTTGTTTGGGCAGCCTGCCCCCAAGGACCTCGTAGCCCAGCAGCTTTGTCGAAGGAGATTGAAGTGGCACTGACACAGGACAGATGACCCCTGACAGTGCAGTATGCTCAGACACCTTGTCACCATGGTGGGGACACAGTGAGGGCCACACAAATGTGTCCCTGCCACTTGCTAGCTGCTCGGCTTGGGGCAGGCCCCTCAGCACCTTCTCCCTCAGACTGCTCATCTCTAAGATGGGTTCACACCACCCACAGTGTTGCTGTCAGTAGTCAGCTCTTGTCTGTGATGGCTGGACAAGACACCTGGAGCAGGGCCCCCTCCCCGAATGGTGGCCCCTGGCATTGGTAACTAGGGGTTTCTTGATTGTGCACCAACCTGTCGTCATGGAGAGCCTCCCAGCACCTCTGGGGAATGTTCCTGTATACCCAGTCATTACTAAGATGGGGGTAGAGGGGGTGGGGAGGGGAGTTTCACATGTCCACTACACACGGTGGACCCACAAGAACCAGTGAGCAGAGAACCTGCCATTCTTGACCCAAGAATGAAAACCATGGCAGGTTCTGGAGGCCCAGAGTCTCCAGGGAAGCTGCAACATTCATACATTGATGTAAGCACCAATGGAAAGCAGGCTGAGCCTGGAATACAACCATGGTCCTTCCGAGAAAACCGGAGGGAGAACAGCAGGGCTGGCTGCATCATCCAGACCCAGAAACACCTCGGATGGGTCAGGCCAGCGCCTGTGCCTCTATCAGGAAGGAGAAGCATTGTTAACAAGCAGAAAAATAAAGAGTTTCCGTACACACAGAGGGGAAAAAATCTAGCGGAAAGTTCAGCCATTCCAAAAATTACGCTCATAAAATATTTCTGAGCAAATGACTCTGCTTTTAACAGTTATTTACTGAATCTCATACCCCAATGTGAACCAAAGTCATAAAAATATAATGACAGTGCAAAAGTAACAGTGCTTTTCAATTTTGAGTCCCAGAAGAGCAATGCATGTTTTCAATGTTTACTTAAAATTGTTTGAATGTCCAAAAACTGTGTTATGAATTGCTGTTGGAATTAGAATTAATTCAACAGAAAAATAAAAAACATCACTTCTCTTCCCGCCCTCCTTCCCATCCTCAACCCAACAACCAGTCTCCCAGGTTCCAGCCCAATCACTGAGGCTGCCACCAGGCAGGGAGCAGAGCAAACTTTCGTGCCTTTCCCAGAGTTTCCTGCCATCCACAGCAGCCAGTTCTGAGACACATCTTGATGGGGAAGTTTTCTGTTTTTGCTAACTTCCTGGCAGAAGGGATCATTATTGCTCCAAGTGGCATAAGATAAGGTCGTCCTCAAGTCAGGGCAGCGTCAGCTCCTGAAAGGTGGAATATGCCCCCAGCAAACTGGAAGCCTGTGATTACCTGAAGCGGGAAGCAGGAAGTGATGCTCCTGCAAACACCTGCAGAGCCAGCCCAGCTCCAGGTAAAGGGAGGAGGGGCCCAGGCAATCCAGCAGGTTGCTCTGGACCAATAGCCCTGACTCAGCCTCTGCTGCCTGCTTCCCGTTATCCCCCGTTTCCCAGCCCCCTTTTCTTTCTACTTTCTCCCTAAGTTCCATCGGGAGTTTCCGCAGGTTTCTGAGTTCCAAGCCACCCAGAGCAATTCACGGTGAGTCCCCATCCACTCCTGCTGGGGCAGCCTCGCCAGGAAAGGCACATGGTGGCAGCCTCTCCTCTGGCCCCCGGGATGCAGC
>NW_006799734.1:730454-736551 GCF_000442215.2 Lipotes vexillifer
GCAGGAATTGAGAAGTGCAGCCTCCATCTGCTGAGTAACTAGGCTAATGGGAACTAAACCTCCAGCCGGAGCCAGGCTGGTGAGACACACCTCCTCTCTGTGGGGATGACCAGGCTGAGCCCTTGCTTCCCAGAACCCCTGCAGGTGTGGCTCACAGTGGTGGATGGTCCCAAAGACCCTGTCCCCAAAAAGGCAGACAGGAAAGGAGAAGAAAGAAGCTGTCACAGGCGGGAGACAAATTCCTGAAGATAGACTGAGTGATTAGCTAGCATCCTTAGAACTCCAAACCTTGAGGAAGGCGACAGAAAACAGCTGAGATTTTGCAAAGGCACCCATGACATGCTAGAATGAAGAACAGTCCTTACGAAGGCTTTGTTAGGACCTCTCCCTTCACCCCAGGAGCAGCAAGATGATGAAAGTAACCGATATTTGTCAAGCACCTATGAGGCCCCAGGGGCTGTGCTGAGAGCTGCCCCACTGCTCACCCCGTTCAGCCTCTTGTCTGGGGCTCAGGTAGACAGGAGTGCCCTATACTCAGAAATGCTTCGCTTCATCCCCAAAGCCTCACCATTACAGAGGACGGATAGATTCCCACCCACCCACGTCGTCTGGTTCGGGTCCCTTCTGCACCAAAGCATGAGCTCCCCAGAGGAGAAACGCCTCTTCCTGACAGATGAAGGATGAGCATCTCGATGGGGCCTTCATGCTGAGAGCAGGGGGCAGGGATCAACCCTCGTCTAAAGTCCAGCCCCGCCTCTGGTTCCGAGATCCTTGTGGATTTAAATGGGTAGATTGAGAAGCAGTTGGACCCATGCGAGTCTTGCGCGTTTCCCTAGGACTTGAAAGAAATCGCCCGTCTAGGGATTTCCACCCCCACCCCTGTGAGTGGATGCTGAGCCCTTTCCACCATCACACAGAGCATCTGCTCTACTGCGAACAGCTAAGGCTGGACTGTGAATAAGCTCCTTGAAAAGAATAATCTCCACTTACATTTATCTTTCACACAAATTGTCTTTTATCATAATACAGCAGGTTACGCATCGCATTTTCTGGGTTGAAAGCTCTCAGAACTCCCAGTTGTGAACTAAAGGCTGCAGAAAATCTTCCACCAGGTGGAAGCTTCCAGGGTGGGTGAAAACAGCACCCACCTTGACACCCCTTCCCAGCAGCCCTCCTGACTCAGGGTGCAGAACTGAACCAGCTGCTGCAGCTGGGGACACCTCAGGCATCATCCTGGCATCCCCTGGCAGAAGAGGCACGTGGCAGAAAGAGGGCATCCAGGGCCCCCAGGGGCGCCAGCCAAGCTGCCCTGAGGACCTGGGCCCCTGGCCCGCATTACAGAAGAAATGGTACACTCAGAAACACAGGCATGGACTTTGATGGGTGTCGCGCCACCCTGCTAAGATAACAGAGAGATTTTTTAAAATCGGGACTCTAACATAAGGTACTTTAGGCAAACACTGGAGAATGACCTTTCTCTTCCATGTTTGACCACGAATCCATGAAAGGGAGAGACCGTCTTTGAGGACAAGCTTTTATGACATCAGTGAACAGACCCCTACACGTGTAGCCCGTCGGATCCCCTCACTCCTGGGGCCAGTGTGGGCACCCTGGAATAAACCACCAGCTGTGGCATTTCTCACACCTGCTGGAACGTCTACAGCACCCCTTGCAGAAGGCACTGGGCTGCCTCCCGGTTGCCCAGCACTGGCCCACGGCTTCCCGAGGGCAGAGGCCAGGCGCTCAGCCCCAGCTGAACAAGTGATGAGTAGCCGCTGAAGTTTTGGATGGGCAGGTGACAGATGGATTGGCCCAGTGGGGAGGTGAGTTAACACACGGGTGTCAAGCCGAATGACCCTGACTCTGCCGGGTCCATTTCTGCAGCTAAGACATTGCCCTGGGGCTTGTTGAGAGGTGTGTGGACCAGCGCTGGTCTTGGTGGGGAGGATGGAGAGCATTCCAAAACCATCGCTTGGAGTTGATAGGGAGGCTCCATCCCAAGGCACCTTCCAGAACCACAAAGACTTTCTGAGGACGGCTCTGAAATCAACTCCAGCCATGGGGTCAGAAGTCAAAGAGACAGCCCACAGGCTCCCACCAGTAACAGACCTGAGCTTCCGAGTGGCCCTGGAGAGCCTGGGAGGCAGGGGCTGCCTTGAGGGCCTCCAGGGACCCTGACTGGACACTGGCACACCCCTGAGGTGCAGCCCTGGCCCCTCAAGGGAGCTTTCCGCATCCTCCCCGGAGCCCCCTTCCTCCTTCCCTCTTCCTTCCCCAGGCCTGGGGCATCCACCGTGCTTGTGTTTGCAGGGTTCTCAGAGGTGACTGTACTGAGGAGAGCACAGGTTCTAACTGGAATCCATACTCACTTCTGCAGGGAAACCAACCAATGTGGTGGGTGTGAGAGGGGTGCCCTGGGCTCAGGAGGGAAAGGAAAACCTGCTCCCCAGGGGTGAAGTGTCCTTAGCCCCCTGCCACTGCAGGTGCCACCCCCGGTCCCCAGTCCTATCTGTGTGTCGTCTCCTGAACTGAACGGGGTGTGCACACAGGTGAAATCCCTACAAAGCACAAGCCTAACCACCAGCAAAGAAAACAAGTCGGGGGACACTCTCCCTTGCCAGGGCTCTTGCGTGTCTGCTTCAAAATGCAGGGAAACTGGTGGTTCTTGCAATGTCCCGGGAGAAGGATCTTCCCCCGCCTCTCATATGCTTTTGGAGGCCCCCGTGGCCCAGTTAACTGTGCTTGGCAAGGGATGCAGAAACCGGCTTCTCTCTGCCCGCCCGATTCTGGAGCAGGTGAGCACTCAGGGAACACAGTAAACGCGGCCCTGCCTCAGCGCCAGGACCCGAGTCCTCTCACCGCCTCTCCCCAGGGCTGGCTGCACCGTCCAAGGTCTGCAGTTCGCCCCCCGCTCGAGGTGCCCTCTCCTCCATCCCCTCTGCACCCCTCAGAGAAACAGCCTCCAAAACGGGGACTTGAAGGCAGGGTAGAGATTTCTGAATACTCTAGGCAAACAGTATGTTTTCTACTCATTTCTTTTTCTTTTTTTTTTAAGCATGGATCATTCCTTTTTTCTTCTTTAATTTTATTTAGTTATTTATTTATGGCTGTGTTGGGTCTTCGTTTCTGTGCGAGGGCTCTCTCTAGTTGTGGTGAGCGGGGGCCGCTCTTCATCGCGGCGCGCGGGCCTCTCACTGTCGCGGCCTCTCCCGTTGCAGAGCACAGGCTCCAGACGTGCAGGCTCAGTAGTTGTGGCCCACGGGCCTAGTTGCTCCGCGTGGGATCTTCCTAGACCAGGGCTCGAACCTGTGTCCCTGCATCGGCAGGTGGACTCTCAACCACTGCGCCACCAGGGAAGCCCCTCTACTCGTTTCTTTATCCAAGTTGCTCTTTGTCATTTTTCCATCTTAATTAACTGTGGCTAGCAGACTAGGGTGAGGGATAAACCCTAGTAACATGGGCACCCTTTGCTAATCCCAGGCAGGGCTGAGGATGGTCAGGCTGCTCACAGAAGTGGGATCAACAGGAGTGGTTGGTCTTAGTCAGGGAGCTTGCCATCCATGACGATTTTCAGTCTCCTACACCGTCTGCTCTGATTTTCACGGGACTTGATGGTGTTCTGGCACCCTGACCCCACTGACTGCCCTCCTCTACCACCACGTGACGCACCAGGCCTGGGCTCACGGCCTGAGGAGGGTGCAGCTGGTGCCAGACCCTTCTCGAAGGCCTCGGCCTGCAAGCGCACACTGGGATGCTGGGCGCGGAAGTGAGCGTAGGGGACCCTGAGGTGGGTCTGAGTTAAGAGGCTCCCCACCTCTTAACGGGAGCCCTCTTAACTCAGACCCGCCTCGGGGGGAGAGCAGGATGCTTCCCCCAGACCGCTGGCCCGAGCATTCTGTACCAGATGGTACCACTTAAAAGGTACCCTTTCAGGAGCAATTTGACTATATCCCTCCATGACTGCTTTCAGCCCCTCATAAGACTTTCCCGTGTCGCTGGTCCCTCAGCCAAGAAGAGACTCCCAGGTCTACACTCGACAAGGCTCAGAGTCTACACTCCACGAGGCTCAACCTTGGTTCTGAAACAGAAGCAGCGGGGCCTAGGGAGGAAGGGGAGATACAAGGGGCAAAACCCAGACAGGAGGGGCTCTCCCCTCCCCAGCCCACTAGGGAAGGGCCAAGTGTTCGCTCACTTCCTTTTCTCTCTCTCCTGTTCACTTTTTTGGGTCCCACAAGCGCTGGGTCAGAGCTGCATGCAAGGGAACCCAGGGACAGCGTGGGGTGATGGGGGACGGGGAGCAGCCTCTGTCCCTTGAGAGGGCATTGACGTAGGTCCCCCTTCCCCCTCGGCGCTGCCCTTGGTGCTGAGGGTGTGGAACCTCCAGGCCCGACCCCCGGCGGCAGAACTGCTGCTCCTGATTTTCTTCCTTCCTTTTGCCTCTTCCTCATTGGTTGTTGAAGATGGGGCTCAGGTTAGGAACGGCGCCTCTGAAGCAGTCCTTCCTCCAGGGCCAGGGCCCTCGTTTTCCTCTCTAGGCCCCCAGAGTACAGGGGTCCCCACCATCCGGGCACAGCAGGCCAGGGCTCAGCCCTCCTGGATCTCCCGCCCTGCCCTAGACCTTGGCCACCCAGGCCAGGCTGTAAGGGTGTTCCCCAGGCAAGCTGCTGCAAGCAGAGTCCCCAGTCCCCCAGCCCCCTCTCACCCCTACCCACACTCCTAAGCTGGGAGGCATCTAAAGTGTGGATTCCAGGGCCATCAGTCACATGAGAAGATGCTCAGCATCACTAGTTATCAGAGAAATGCAAATCAAAACTACAGTGAGGGATCCCCTCACACCGGTCAGAATGGCCATCATCAAAAAGTCTACAAATAATAAATGCTGGAGAGGGTGTGGAGAAAAAGGGCACCCTCCCTAAACTGTTGGTGGGAATGGAAATCGTTACAGCCACAATGGAGAACAGTACGGAGGATTCTTATAAGACTAAAACTAGAGTTACCATATGATCCATCAATCCCACTTCTGGGCATATATCCGGAAAAGAGGAAAACTAATTTGAAAAGATACATGCACCCCAATATTCATAGCAGTACTACTGACAATAGCCAAGATGTGGAAGCAACCTAAGTGTCCATCCACAGATGAATGGATATAGAAGATGTGCTACATATATACAATGGAATATTACTCAGCCATAAAAAAGAATGAAATTTTGCCATTTGCAGCAACATGGATGGACCTAGAGATGATCATGCTAAGTGAAGTAAGTCAGACAGAGAAAAACAAATATCGTATGATATCACTTATATGTGAAATCTAAAATATTGATACAAATTAACTTATTTACAGAAGAGAAATAGACTCACAGACACAGAAAACAAACTTATGGTTATAAAGGGGAAAGGGGGGGAGGGATAAATTAGGAATTTGGGATTAATAGATACATACTCCTGTATATAAAATAAAAAATAAGGACCTACTATATAGCACAGGGAACTATATTCAATATCTTATAATCACTTATAATGGAAAAGAATCTTAAAAAGAATACATATGTGTGTGCATATATACACATATATGTGTATGTCTGCCTGAATCACTTTGCTGTAAACCTGAAACATTGTAAATCAACCATGCTTCAATTAAAAAAAAAAACTTGTTTTAATTTAAAAAAATAAAAAAATAAAGTGTGGATTCCCAGCCCAAACGGCACACCTACAGATCAGAGTCCCTGTGGGAGGAGGCCCAGAATTCTGCACTTAAACAAGTTTCCAAGATAGTTCTTCTTTGGATCAAGTCTGAGAGCTGCTATCTTTCACAGTGGTACCCAGCAAGGAGGGTAGGAAAGGGGGCACCAGGAAAGGGAAGATCTTTGCCAAAAAATGATATGAATCAATGACACATGAAACTCCACCATTAGAGCTTCATATCTTTGTCTATAGAGCAAACAACTCTGAAAGGGTCACCTTCCATTATACCTCAGTGTGAATGACATCATCAGACTCGTATGCCAGATATAGACTGTCCTGGGGCTGGACAGGCAGCTTGAAGCAGGGAGGGGAGTGAAGCAGAAAGAGGAGGCCCTAGGTCTGTAGGGAA
>NW_006799734.1:736645-754248 GCF_000442215.2 Lipotes vexillifer
GTAGGGAAAATCCACCCCGCACCCAAAGACGGCCTTGGATGCTAGTTAAAGTCCTGAAGTCTTATGAGCAAAATGACTCAGCAAGTGGGCTTCTGACAAGTCCTCTCCATCCCCGTTGAGTCCTGTGTGTGCTCAGGTGACTGGTCCACTCTTGCTGGCACCTTGCTCTTCCCACACAGTGGTAGTGACAATCTCTTCATTAGGGCATTCTGGAGTTGTGGTGAGGATGGTGTGAGAGGTCGCCATGCACCAGGATGCTAGGTGGGACTTTCCCCTTGTCTGAGGACTTCCCCTAGGGCCCCAGAGATGCAGACCACAGGGGGAAGACATCCTCACATTCTAAAGAGGACTCTCCAAGTGCAGTGGGTTGAATAGTAAGATAGTAAGATATTGATATGTTCAAGCCCCGAAACCCAGAACCTGTAAGTGTGAGTCATTTGGAAAAAGTGTCTATGGAGAGGTAATTAAGTTGAAGATCTCCAAATGAGATCATCGTGCACTTAGCTTAGCCCTAAATCCAATGACAGGTGTCCTTATAAGAGTGAGTCAGAGGGAGACTTAAATGTCAGACACACAGGGGAAAGCCAAGTCAAGATGGAGGCAGAGATGGGCAGGAGATGGCCACAAGCCCAGGAATGACTGAAGCTAGAAGCCCAGGGATGCCTGGGTCCCCAAGAAAGCTGGAAGAGCAGGAAGGACCCTCCCCTGGAGGCTGGAGGGAGAAAGATCCCATGACACCTTGATTTTGGACTTCTCGCCTCCAGAGTTGAGAGCAGATATGGCTGTTGTGTAAGTCACCAAGTTTGTGGTGCTTTGTCAGAGCTGCCCCGGGGCGCCCACACAAGAGGGAGTTAGCAGTTCCTGACCTGCACCTCCATCCACCGTCCAAGCCAGTAGGAGGAAGACTAGAGTCCATAAGCCCCACGTGGCCATGACTGCCGTGCATCCCACGGGAGCATGAGGCTGTGTGTTTCTCCTTCACAGCTGTATCAATCCTCTCTCTAACCACACCTCAATTTTCTCTCGAAGACGGAAGAAGAGGCAGGATAAAGGCCCCTCTGGCTCACTTTTTATGGCACCAAAACACAATGACACTAGTGAATGAATGATCAGGAAAGCCCATGAGGTGGACCCATGAGAGAAACAGTAATATTTATGAAATCAAAATTTGTAAAAAAAAAAGTGTTTTATTTGCTCAAATTAAACAAAGGAGAATTGTAAACATATATACTGGAGGTTCAAGTGGTAATGAGTTGAGATTGTTAATGTCGTTGGTGGGACAACCCAAGATGCTACAGGACCACCAAATCCTGCCAAGAGGCATTTTCAGAATCCAAATATCCACGGTGAGAGCTGACTGCAGGAAGCCAGAAGGTTTTAACTTGAGAATGTGGTTTCTCCCCATCATAGCCCTTTTGAGATGACTACATGAGACCTCTGTGAATGTCTTTGTAATGAGCTTCCATTATAATTTTAAGAAATCGGTATGATGTGCAGCTTGCCGATTATAATATAATTCTGTAATACAAATTAGACCAGGCTTCAGTGTCTTTGAAAGGTAGTGTCTTAAAAATGGTACCTACAGGTTAAAACATACAGATTTGGAACACCAGGATTTACATGAAATTATCACACAGGCTTTGATGGAGTCCTGGACAGATTCACAAGAGCAAGTTTCATACGAAACTGTCTCCTTCTCTTTGAAAGCACCTTGATCTCTGCTCAGTCATCTATTAATTATATTACAGATAAGGTAAATAAAAGTGTGGCAATATGGAGATCACAGCCTTCTTTTTTCTCATGGAGACTAAAGGTATCGGCTCCTGTGAAGTCTGTGGGCAATGAGGGATGATAAAGGTGTTCTGTGACTGAGAGGATGTATTTATTTTGACACATGATGGAAAGATCTGAGGTTCAATAGCTGAGAGCAGAACTGATGGGGCAGCACAGACAAGGCACAGGGGAAGGGGGTCCAGCGAGGATCTAGATTTTGGACCAGAGCTCATGGTAGGGGACATCTTGGTTTTAGAAATAGTGTTGTTACAAATGAACTTATATACAAAACAGAAATAGACCCACAGACATAGAAAACAAACATGGTCACCAAAGGGGAAAGGAGGGGAGGGATAAATCAGGAGGTTGGGATTAACACACACACTACTATATATAAAATAGATAAACAACAAGGACCTAGTATATAGCACAGGGAACTATACTCAATATCTTGCAATAACCTATAAGTGAAAAGAATCTGAAAAAGAATATATATATATGTGTATGTATAACTGAATCACTTTGCTGTACACTGAAACTAATATGACATTGTAAATCAATTATACTTCAATAAAAAAAAATAGTGTTCTCATTGCTGCTTATATTCAAATAGACTTTATGTTTTTAGAGCCATTTTAGGTTCACACTAGACTTGAGTGGCAGCGCAGGGAATTCCCTTATAGCCCTCCCAACTCAGGCACAGCCTCCCAGCCATCAACACCCTGCCAGAGGGGTGCGTGTGTTACAATCCATGAGCCTATATGGACAAGTCATTATCACCCAGAGTCCACACTTTACATTAGGTCTTTCATAATTACTTTAATTATACAAATAGTGTTATGTGTCCTACATAGAGACAGAGTGTTCTCCAGTGTCTGTGTACACATTCCAGGAAAAAGTGACATACATCCCAGGGGCCTCATCACTCACAGCCACATGCTCAGTGGATGCCCTACTGGGGTTTCTCCATGGCCCAGGTGATGTGGATTACCTGTTCCAAAATGCTAGGGAAGAAAACACCTTCCCTGACCTACAGGGTAGAATTCTACGGTCTCCACAGTAACTCATCCGTGTGGTTAAGTAAAGTCAGATTTGCCTTTTGGGGAAATGGGTACAATCCAGGATAAATCCCAGACAAATGAGATTTTGCCTTTCCATCCCCATCACCTGGTCTGGAGTCTGGGACATAACAGAATCTAAAAGTTAGTTGAATGCGCAGGCTCTATGTCAGGTTTCCTCTTTTTCTCCCGATTTTGTGTTCACTCACCTGTACCTGTATTAAACCTTGGTGCTGGGGTGCATTGGCTTCTACTTCCCATGTTCCTGATTTTATTTACATAATGCATTAACCTTTCGGTACATACCTTTACTGTAGGCATCTCGGACCAGTTTTAGAAATAGATGGGAAATAAGGAGATAAACCAGAGCGAATGTGTGCTTCAGATATTGACATTAGGCTCAAGTTCGTAGCCAGTTTTCAGCTGTGACTGATTGCTTTTTGATTGCTTCCACTTGGTGTAGCTTACAGAGCTTTTCAGAAAACCTTGCTCCTTACAGGCTCTGAAAGGCTCTGGATGAACCAGCTCCTTGCACAAGGTGTGCCTGTGACTCCTGCACCATCATTTGGCAAGTGCCCATCAGGCATCTACACATTCCACATGCTGCGGGTGTGGACTCACCCCGTGGACAGAGGCTCAGTCTCCCCAGGGAAAAGGGAGTGAGCTACAAAGGCAAGGGGAGCTGGAATATGTGAATCTATGTGAATGTGTTAGTCCATTCAGGATGAAACTATTTCCAGAAAATAAGTTTTATCACAAATACAACTCAGGGTTACTCTTTGGCAATGTTAAGGCACATTTTAGAGAAAAAATTGAGTTATTTAGCTGAGAAAGAAATCATTATTTTTGGACAGAGTTTTTTGACACTGTCTCAGAAACAGTCCCAAGTGAAGGTGGATGTCAGAACGAGAAAACATAGGAAGGGTCCACAAAGCCCAGCCCTGTCCCAGAATGACATACCTGAGAATGACAAAGGAGGGCCTTGAAGGTCAAGTCTTTAAGAGTCCAAAGGAGCCTCCTTATGACAATTATATCTCAATAAAACCAGGAAAAGGATAAAGGAGGCTGGTTGACTTCCAAGCTACTCACACCAGGTTTTTGGTGAGACACTGAGGAGACACCGGGAGAAGCATGGGGATGATCCCTGGAGGTGCCCTCTCTAAGCCAACAGCCCATAAGTACCAATAAAACCTCTGGAGTTTGGAGATGTCCATCTCCAGGGCAGCAGCAAGGAGCAGAGGGAGGGAGGCTTTAGTCTCTCAAATCTCCATCAACTTTCCCTCAAATCCCAAATAAAAATAAATAAAACAACATTCTTGCCATGTAAACACAGCTTCAAGACACACCACCAAGTCCTACTTCTAACCAACCATAAGGCGTCTCTGGGCCCCAGCCTGGGAATTCCAGAATAATCCAAGATGGACCACCCACTTCCTCAAAAGAGCCTGAGAACCAGGAAATGTGAGAAGAGCTCCCATCACCCCCCTGGGTATCAAACACCATCATCACAAAGGCAATGGGCCTTATTCACTCACTGGTCAAATAGTTGTCTACATTCAAAACTGTTCTGCAGCTCTAGCTTTCCATTTATTTATGTTTGGTTTATGCCAAGGCTGTAATGGTAAGCTGTTACAGTTATCCATTTGTAGCTACAGAGAAGCCAATTTCATAAAAATTTGTTCAGCTAGCTAATTAATCCTGACCTTTTCATTAGACAAAGAAGCTACACAATTTCCGGTTGACTGCAGTGGACACAGCACTTGAGCCTTTAGAATCTTACCGCTGTCTGTTATCAATGAACAATGACATTTTGGACGGGAAAATCAATTTTTCCCTCTGCTCCTTTTAACCTCTTGAGCCATCTTCTTCCCTTCTCTGGACTCAGATAACATAACTCACCATGAAAGCCAGACAGAAAGGGCCTTGGGCATGTCCACAGGAAACTCAAATCACCTCATCAGCAGAAGGACCCATTTCCCCTGGCAAAGGCTGCTTTACCCAACGACCTAATCATACCTTTCAACTCTCCTTATTAATCCTTAAATTTCCCCAGGAAAAAAATTGAGTTGTTTCTGTTAATAATGCAAGACAGTGTGAGTGCCAGGCAGGCAGTTCTGGAAAAAAGGGTTATGACTCTATCAAACAGATGCCGAGCCCGTGCAGAGTGAGCTGGGGGTGGCCCCGCTACCCCTGAGTGGAGCCTGTACCGGCTGCAGGCACTTTCTCTGCTAACACTGAAATAAAAGAAGCCTGTGTGCTCAGCATAGGATCACGGAAGGCTCTGCAGCCCACAGCCTGGGATCCCTGGTGGACACATTGATGCTACCCAGATGCCCCATGAGGACGGGAGGACGTCTCCCCAGTTACTGAATCCTGCAGACAGCCTTGGCCCCCGCCTCTCGGGGAATCGCCTGGCTGGACAGCATGTCACCCAGGTCACACCCTTTCTGGGGATCCCATAGCTGGCTGAGTGAGGGGACAAAGCCGAGACCCCTCACCACACCCCTGCGAGCATCCTTTCGAGCTCCTGGAGGCTGGCTGCCCCTTCCCCTCCACAGATGTTCCTCTGTAGAGCACTTCCTGCACCTCCATCTCCATGTCAGCATCCACTCCCCAGGAGCCTGACCTACAGTGGGTTCAACACTGAATTTCACCATCTCTAAACTGACCACCTGTGCAAGTAACTTAATCTGCCCTCACTCAGTTTCCTCATCCTCATCTGTGGAGCGGGAATAAGAATGGCACCTACTCCGTATGGCAGTTGTGATGACTCAGGTAAAGTGACTGTAACGCTTCCTGCCAGTCGGGAACTGAACTGTTCAAATATATCAGTTATTAATTACTGTACACAAGCCTGAGGTGATGGCTTGAGCAAGCTATTGCTGTAAATGGTTGGCTTTTCTCCCACTTATGAGATCAACACTTTATGCTCTGTCTTGTAAACCAGGGTGAAAAGTGTATGGGTGTATGTGTGTGTGTGTGTCTGTTGTTTTGTTTTATTTAGTTTTTGGCAAATGAAGCCATTGGGAGCTCACGAAGATGGGAATAAGGTGATATGACTTACATTTTTAAAAGCCCTCCCTGGCAGCCTTTAACATCCAGTAGCCAGACAGGAGGTCAGATGCCTTTCCCAGTGATCCAGGTAAGAATCGATGGTGGATAGGACCAGGGTAAGCAAAGGGCCAGAAGTGGGTGAGCAAAGGGCCAAAAGTGGAATCCGGGAAAGAGGTTGGAAGTAGGGCCAGCAGGACATGCTGACAGAC
The DNA here is from genome assembly GCF_000442215.2 of Lipotes vexillifer. Lineage (NCBI taxonomy): Eukaryota > Metazoa > Chordata > Mammalia > Artiodactyla > Lipotidae > Lipotes > Lipotes vexillifer. The sequence continues at coordinate 742,740 of NW_006799734.1, forward strand.
AGGTGATGGGGTGAAGAAAAGAGAGCCCCTTGGGTTTTAGCTGAGCACCTGGGAGGTGATGTCCTGTTCATTTCAAAGAGGAGACAGGGTATGGTGCAGTTTGAGACAGAGGAGATCAGTGATTCCCTTTGGACACTTCAGGTTTGGAATGCCCACTAGACACCCCACGCGGAGCCCTGCAGAGGGCAATGGGCAGATATGTGGAGGCCAGGCTACAGGGCAGATACCTGGAGTCACCTGCACACTGATGCAGTTTATAGTCATCAAGTGGATGAGGTCACCTGGGGAAGTGTAATGAGACAGGAAGAGGATCCATGAATTGTGCCGGAATCCACAGTCAGGAGGAGCCGGTAGAAACAACTGGAAAGAGGTGGACAACAGGAAAGTAAGCAATTCCAGGGCCAAAGGGGATAGTGCTTTCCAGCTACCAGCACTCGGGGGGCGTCTGGGCCCATGTGCAGAGAGACTGAAGAAAAGGGCAAAGAAAGGGACCACCAGCTGTTGGATTTTCAAAACCGGAGGATACAGTGAGCTGGGAGAGAACAGGCCAGGTGGAGAGGGGAGGGATGCAGCCGCCTTCTGGGGGACTCAGGACAGAGGATGGAGGTGGCAAAGTAAACACTGAGTGACATCATTGTTTGGAAGATGTTTCGAATGTAGACACAGTTGATCAAGACAACAAGGTATTTATTGTAGTTTCAGAAGGGAGACATCAGAACACATCTGCATGCAGATGAAAGCCATCCAGGAGAGAGAAAACACAAATCAACCTGATAACAGACAAGAAAAGCCTCTGGTGGAAAAGCCAAGTCTTTAGATAGAAGGCAGTGCAGGAGCCCCAGGAGGAAGGCAGCATCCACCATCCTTTGCTCAAGGACGCTTCCTCCTCCTCCCTGGGAACCGACTGGAGGTCCCAGGCTTGGGTTGGGAGACTGAAGGGGTTCTTGTCTGACTCAGGTGGTTGGCGGGGATGACGGGTGTTGAGGCTTCAGGAGAGAGGAGGGTGAAGTGGCCGCGTCAATGGAGCGCGAATCCATGAGGAATACACACGGGCTGTGCTTCCACACATCATCAGTGGCTCACGGTGGCCACCCCGGGCCTTGGGGGTCCCACCCAGCAGCCACAACCCCAAGGGCGTCCTTTCTTGCCCCACAAGCATCTCTGGTAGGGTGGCTAGATTTCCAGTGTAAGTAGGATCATAATAGATCTGAACTCTTGCTGAGTGTCCCAAAGATGTCTAATCCCACCAGCCTTGTGGGATCCAAAAGACAAAGGGAACGGAGGGCAGACACTGGGTCTCACCCCCTCCACCTGTCCCACCTGCCCCCACCAATGACACTCACTCCCTACAGGTACACGAGCCCTCTGGACGCTCCCAGGAACTCAAGGATAAGACGCTGGCCTTGTGGTCTCTATGACAACCTCCCCACAACTCAGGTCCAGCCTGGGCCAGCTTGGACCTACCTGTCCTGGGCCTTGCTCATCAAAATTCCAGACGTCAGGAGAGAGCATCCGTCTTCCTTGAAGGGTGACGTCACAGGCGTGGGATCCCTGGCAATTCCAAGGCTTCCTGTAACTTTGAGGGGACATCTCCTCTTCTTCCACCCAACCTGGAGGCTGAGCAGATAGATGGAGGCCCCGGTTGCTAGGCGACTGTACCAGGGAGAGTGAATGTCTCTAGCATCTCAGCTTATCTTCTGGTTGAACATCTCCCTGTAGCAGAAAACGTGCTAACTGGTGTGGCCACTGAGGCTTTTCTCTAACCTCATTTTACATGTTGGGAGGTAAAGGCATCGGTGTTCGCCAGGATGCAGATCATGGCACAAACTGAGTTGGCTGAAACCAGCATCTAAAACTAGAAGAGGATGGAAAATAGTGCATCGCACAGGCTGTTGTAAGTGTATTTTCATGAAGCCGTTTTGAGTCATAAATGTGAGTGTGAGTATACATGTCAGTGTGCACTGCATGCATTTTTACTTTTGTGCCATGGGTTAGTCTGTGCTTTGTACTTGTAAAAAAGAAAAACAAGTTCAACTCCACGGTACTAAATGATATCCATGGTCTTGTCCTATCTAAGACATCACAGAGCGGGTGAGTGATCACCCCAGGCTGCCTGGCTAAGTGTAGACAAAAGCCACACCACCACCTGGTCTCCCAAACCCCACAGCAGCGCACTTTCTATCTTTCAGCCCATTTTTTGTTGTTATTGTTGAGTGTAAAATAGTCACATGTGCCAATAATTAGAAGAATCACACAGAGGATCCAGAATGAATGCGATGAGGGAGAAGTAAAAAAGATATATTTTTAAAAAGGAAATTATAATTAACTCATCATCAAACATGATGTCCTAAAGTAGTCAGTGGTGGTGTGTCTTTTGCCCTATGGAGTTACTGCCCAGGCCAGGACCATCTGGCATGTTTGTGGAGCCGCCATGATGGTTTCATAGACATTAATGGTATGCCTGGTGCTCGTGCCTAAAGGGAACAGGGACCCGTTGTATAAATAAAGGGCAGGAAGACTTCCCCCAAGCTGCCTGGCAATTCTGTGCCTCTTAACCTTTCACTAAAGCTCATTTAAAAAATTTATTTCATAGCCAAAACAATTAATTTTTGAAATTTTAATTTTAGGAACTGAGGAATGCCATTGGGGGCTTTTATCTGAGACATAAGCCCGCTGACACATTTCGGGTTTGGGGACAGTGAAGACCGGCCATTTTCACTGGGAGGATTCCACTACAGGTGGACAAAGGTCCATCTACTAGACATGCCTTCAGTGGGGTCCATATATGTTGGCCCCTCAGGATGCACATCTTCAGGTCTAAGTATGTTTATAGGAGATGGGTTTTCACCTCCAAGTAGCACTTGAAATATGAAGCCCTTTATTTTTACTTTTCCAGAATCTCATGAGAGGTGCTACCTGTCCTTGACGCACCCTCACGTGATCTATACGTGGTCTCCATGTGTTCATTGTGCACCTGCATTCATGGACTGGGATGCTCACCGCATCCCAGTGCTAATTGCATCAGTCACAATTAAATTTAATTTAATTTAAATTTAATTAATTTTATAACTTGAAGTAGAATGTATTCAAAAATATTTGCATTATTACATTTTTTCATTACAAAACTTTTCTTTCTCACTAAAAATAGTCAGAAATTCATATTAGTGTAAAAAAGAAACGTAAGTCAACAGTATCTTGCCATTTAATAGGGAAGGCACAATTAACATTTTTGTGGATTTTTCTCCAGGATCTTTTTTAGTGTATATGTGGATAAGTACAGGATTGGGATGAAATCAGGCAGTATCCTTCTTTTGTCACTTAGCATTAAGATATAAACATATTCATATCCTTAATTTTTTTTGAAATTTGCTTTTTAATTTTTTTATTGAAATATATTTAATTTACAATGTTGTGTTAGTTTCAAGAGCACAGCAAAGTGATTTAGTTATACATATATATATTCTTTTTCAAATTATTTTCCCTTATGGGTTATTACAAGATATTGAGTATGGTTCCCTACTGTACAGTAGGTTCTTGTTGTATACCTATTTCATATATAGTAGTGTATATATGTTAATCCCAGTCTCCTAAAGTTATCCCTCCCTCCCCCCTCTTTCCCCTCTGGTAATCATAAGATTGTTTTCTATGTCTGTGAGTTTATTTTTGTTTTGTAAATAAATTCATTTGTATCATTTTTTAATGCTTTTTAAGGCTTGTATATTGTGTGTATATTTTTCCACATGGTGGTTAATTAATCTTCTCCTTTGAGACCTTTAATTTGATTCCAGGTTTCACTCTCATGAATAATGTGGTGAAAAGAGACCTTTCCCTGAAGCTCTGAAGAATGTCCTTACACCCTTCTCGTCTCCCCTTATACTTCCATATACTCTTACTCTTATGTCCTTTTGCTTCTTTAACGTAAAAGGATAAATGCCCCTGGATCCCTCTAGGGTTGAAAGTCAAAAGTAGTGTTCTTGCCTTGGGGAAAGGCCATTCTGCAGGACCCAGAGCGGAGCCGACAGGCAGAGCCCGAGGTCCGGAGGGGAGGGCAAAGACAGAGCCTCCTTGATGAACGCTTGGAGGCCAGTGGCTTGCCGTACATTTAGACACATCAGGTAGGTTGCTTGGAGAAAACAGGACTTGTTCTTCAGACCCCAGCTGCTTCTCCAGGTCTTAACAGTGATGAAATCAGGGGTTCGTGGCACAGAATCTGTCCCTGTGATGCCCGTGACCCGGATATCGGGGTCGGGGTGGAGGTTCAGCGTTTCCTTTCTCTTAGGGACAGTAGAGCATTTCTGCTCCTTCCTATTAAGTCCATGGTTATGACTGCCCATCTATCATATTAGGCATTTATAAGTTAGTCATTAAAACATGTATAGTTGGGCTTTTAAAACAACCCTCCAAATTAAGCAATTTTTAACGGCAATGCAAGAGGCAAAAATGGGGTCTCTTTCCCCAGGAACATGTCATTTGGGCCAACATGAAAAAAGCCCCAGAAGGCAGCGTGTGTCTCTCTGTCCAGCCTGGAAGGCTGGTAACCAGTGTGGGCTCAGCCCGTTGGCCCGCGGGCTCTTCACAGACAGGTCGTGAAGCCCTCCTTTCACGTGAGTTCATCCCGTGGCTGGTTCCACGATGGACAACACTCTTCCAACTCGGAAGTGCTGGGGTGCCCCCCAGAGCCGTGTTCCCATGGGCTCACGCCCCTCAACGATGGACGCCAGGTTGCTCCTGTGAGTGGGGTCATCTCCAGGCCCCCTGGAAGTTCACATTTCCGTGACAGAGGACGCCAGGAATCCCAGTGCCCGATTTCAAGCAAATGGGATCCCGCTGAGCTCACCAAAGTGCACAGGGCTCAGGCTGCTGCCTGAAGATGCTAGACACCCCTCAGCCAGTCCAGGTAAACACACCCACCTCATACTAGTCCCCTTAAAGATGAGCTTTCTGGCCTTCTGAGTGTCTAGGCTTTTCTTTCTTGGTCCTTGCTTCCTTCTATGATGGGTTGCTTGGTGTGGACAGGTGTAGATATCTTTTGTACCTTCCTGTGATTGCAATGCAGTTGTTTTCATTTTGTGAGACCAGGGCAGCTCCCAGGTTCTCAGCCCAGCTATGGGATCGGCTTATCTTCCTGTTTGCTGTATGCGCTGGTGACCAGAGCACCTCCCCATGGGCTTGCTGAGGAGGGACAGGTGCTGATCTGCCTCTGCCTTTTTAGGATTGCAGATGGTTTTGTGCAAGACTCTGGCCTTGGTGGTAACAGACCAAGGTAGCCGGCAGGGGCCTGGCCTGATCACTCGCTCTCAGCACAGTGGCCACCCCAACTCTGGTTGCTGTGCTGTCTTCCTGTGCACCAACCTCTCTAACTGGGGAGACACGGGCTCAGCCTCTGCCCGGCAAGGCTTCCACCTCTGCTCCCCAAGTCGTCTTGTGCACACTCACCCCCCGCCCTCCCCGACTGTCTTCTTCCCACAGTTTCCCCCAAGAGATATAAAAACCCAATTCAGTCTTTAACAATACTAGAGCTGGTTCTAATTCACGTTAAGATGAATGAGGCCACCAACATCTTCCCGGGAATGGAGGTGGGGTGCCAGGAAGAGCTTGCTCTCCACCGAGGGGCCAGGAGGAGCCCTGGGAGGTGCACACTGCAGTCATGGAGGGTGTGCCCTTGAGCAGAAGACTAAGTCTGTTAGATCTGATGATAAGATTTCTGTTCCTTTTTCAACTCTAACATCTGGGAGTCACTGAATATTCAGATATCACATTCGTTTACTTAAGATCGGCATCTTCCTCTTTCAAACTCAACAGCAGTGGAGCCCATCTCAGCGTCTTCCACAGAACCACAAAGCCCCACCATTAACCCTTTCATACATCCAAACAGTACATCTGTTGAGGTGGAAAGAGCAGGAAGAGAGTGCTGGCTCCCAGCAGGTGAGGTGAGGTCCGGGTGTGGCTGGAACTAAGGCCGCAGCTCGAGTCTGCAGAAGGTCTTGTGTCTGGAAGCATCCTGATGAAATTGACATTTGGTTCCCTGTGAGCTAAACATCTTGTTGGAGATCATCCCAAATGCCACCTCCCTCTTGCCACTCTGGGCCAAAGCCCAACTCGGATGCCTGATGGGATTGTGTTGCCCATGGAAGGGCACCTTCCTTCCATCTTGTCACCCCTCAAAATGCCCTCTGGCTGTCACCAAGTGGTCCTCAGAGCTGGAAGGACAGCAGCCTAGGAGATGTGAGTTTGATTTAACATGGGACGTTCATTCTCCAATAAAGACGTTTGGGAACTCGGCAGTGAAGTGCTATCTGGGATACAGACAGTGACAAAGCAAGGAAATTTGGAGACTGAGAAACCGTCCAACCCGGACCCCCACAGAGCCCCTGGGGATGGCCTCTGTCTGCAGTTGAAACGGGTGTGGACCAAGCTTTCAGAGTTAAGGGTCTTCGGGCAAACGAGCCCACGGGGCACAGACCAGAGCATAGCAAGATGAATCAGGAGGTCCCACTTTGTGGTTTAAAGTTATTTGCCACTGACAGAGCCGAAGCTGGAGTCAGGGAGTCTTAGTCATCCAAAACTTGGGTCCTTGGGGTCCTCCTGTGACAGTTAGAAGGCTGGTCACTGACATGCCCTTCCTTGTAATATCACATTTTTCTTCACAAGGTTACGCACTCTTAGACACCACCCTTATGGTCAAAGACATGTCACCATGACAGAACTATCGGCCTGACCCAAATAAGATTACTTAAGCATCATTATGTGATTGACACAGCACTGTCATTTATGGGAAGGATCAATTATCTACCTGAATTGAGGAATGGCTAAATTTCTATTTGCTATGGTGTATTATTAAAAAAATACTCATAAAACTTCAATATTCAGTTCATATTTTGTTATGAGGACACACATCTTGGACACATCACAAAGGACAAGAAAGAAATAAATAGTTGTACTTATTTTGTAGTGACCTGAATTTAGCATCAGATGTAAAAATTATGACATGAAATTTTGGTAGAGAGATAAAAGTCGGACCACATGCCGAATGGTATTAGTGGCAGATGTGATCTTCAGAGGGGTGATGGCATTTCCTCCGAATGGGGAGATGTGCTCCTCCGACTTGGATGTCAGCATGATTAACAATGAAAGTATGCTTTGTTCCCCTGCCTTCACATGGTCTCAATATTGGCGGTTATCATTTACTTGTATTTTTAAAATCAAACATTATCCTGCCCCACGTACAGATGCTGCCTCAGTGCTGTTGAGAGCTCGACCATACAGACAGCCGTTCATAACTCTCCAGATCTATGTGCTAAAAATAAGTGCCCTGGGGTATATGCTTTTCCTTTGACTTAACCCAATTATGTACATATACTTACATACATTCCTATGTATACATAAATAACTGATGTTCTCTGCTGGCCCCTCTGCTTTTCAGCCCTGGGACGATTTTTCTTAGCGCCAACAGCCCCTGCACATAGCTGTCTGCCCCCAGACACCCATTAATCGATTGCAAACACAACTTTATTGCAAAATGACTGTAGGTTTATTAAGCAACTGGATTTACAGGCAATAACATAATCAATATAACATTAATATAGCACATAATTAAATAAGATTTCCACAAGGTCCTGCCTGTATCCCGAAATATACAGAGGTTAATTGTTTTCACCGATGGCATTAACCAGAGGGATCTGAAACCAAACTTGGAAGAACAGAGTCCCCAGTTGTGCTTATTTTTGAAGCATTTCATCTGCTACAAAGAGGGAACAATCCCAAAACGCACAGGAATGCTGTATGTCCGTGAATTCCCACAAGACCCCCCTCCCAGGCTCTGGGGAACGGTACTCTCTTGCCGGTTAATGCTCTCTTGATGGACTAAGACGAGAAAGGCAAGTAACAAATTGCATTTAATGTGTGTTTCCTGTCCCCAGAGCAGAAACAAGGCCAACCACCATGGGCTCTTGGAAAGTTACCATAGAATGTGCCACATCTGCTGAAAACGGCAGGACTCAGTCCTCCTGGAAGGAAATCAGCCAGCACGGTCCCCCGAACACTGTGCTGGTATTTAAAACGCAGGGACACCCCCAGCATTCTTCTGCCACGGGCCCAGAAAGCCAAATACTAGGGGGAGGACGCCATGAAGTGGGTGCACTGTGCATGCACGGCCTGTGGACCATTCTAAAGATAAATGCTGTGATGAGGAAACGTCCTCGGGAAGGAGGTCCTTAACTCACCAACAGCACACACCTCTCCGCGAGCTCAACCTCCTGGCCCCCGGGCACCAGCGGGAACCGCCTGCCTCAGGGTCTCCTTTCAGTACCTTGCAACTGGCTGCTGGAACATTCCAATCCCCTTCCTGGCCACCGACCCCACCACCACCACCACCAAAATTAAGTGTTATTTAAGTGAAGTGGCTGAAGTCGTGGTAGCTCTCGAACACCCTTCTTAAGTCGTTCGGCACAACGTACAACTCGATGTGATGAGGGGCGTAGAGGCATCATCGTCAGGGTCCACTTCTTACGGGGAGGGGTCGCTCTGCAGGGAGGCCCCCTCCCCTGAGAAGGTCTCAGTCCAGAGGGAAAGCGAGGCTGCTGAAGGCCAGGCACAGGCTTCTCTTGCAGGAGGGAGCGCATGGGACACATGTAGATAGGAAGCCTGGGATCGATCCAGAAACACAGTCATTGCTCTTAGCTGGTGAATTTCAGCAGGTCCCGGTAACTTCTCTTTGAGTGAGAACCTCCTAGAGTCTCACTATTTTAGGGGAGTGGAGCCACTCCCATTCAAAGAGCACCAAGACCGTGTTGTCTGGATCTGGCCCCTGGTGATGGTTGTAACAGCAGCCTCGAGGCCGGGCCAGGAGGCGGGGTGGGGAGGCCGGGAGCCCAGACAAGCAGCCGCGCTGGCACCCTCCCAGCTGCAGTGAGAACCACCGGCCTGGCTATTCCAGAGTTCCGAGACAGAAGCCGAACCTGGGGTGAGCGTGCGAAGCCCCGTGGCCAGAAGGCAGCAGCCTGCACCCAGGTCCCCACGGCCCCTGCTCTCTGCCTCTGCATTACCTCCTGCTTCTTCCCTCTCAGCATCCTCCAGGACAAGGCTCAGGGTGGGCTCACACTGGCCACCCTGGTCCCCTCACTGGAATCTCCTTCCTTCTCTCTATCCACTTGTGGGTCCTTAGAAAGTTCACTTCACCTTGTGGGACCCATTATTCTACCTGTAAATGGAGGCTTTTTGTGCCTGATGGAGTCCACGAGTCTATGAATATGGGACAAAGCAAGCTGGGGATGTGAAATGCTCTCCAGGTAAACACAGCTCTGCTGTGTTTCTGTGTGTCGAGGTCAAGGAAGAGTTTCTGGGTTTCAGGGACTGTGTTGTTGGCAAGGCTGACCCTTCTCTCCTAATCTGCACCTTCCCCATGCCACCCCTCCACACGTGCACACACACACACACACAGAGGCACACACACACACACACACACGACATGCACACTTCATTTCCTGAGCTATAAACACCTAAAATTGAGGTACAGTTTAGAAAAGTTGCTGGATCCCTCACATCACAGACTGTAAGTTACAGTCATGGCGGTGGGTGGTGACAATCTCCAGGGTGGGCTGTGCCATCACCTTCCCCTCCTGGGAACGGAGGGACTCATGCCTCCAGCCTTTCTGCACCCCTCTGGCCCCACCACGTCTTGAAACCAGTCGGCGGCCCTTCAGGGATGCCCTTCCTAGTGTGTAAGAACCCCCAGAAGTTTGGGGAGACAGAGAGATGGGAAGTGGGGAGCATGGAGGAGGAGGACAGGAGTTTTGCTCTCGGGAGGAGGCAGCAAGGAGATCCAGAGGACGGACTGCACCCTAATTCTTTAGAACCACGGACACCCTGGTTTACGCAGAACACAAATGGCCGTATTCATGGAAAACCAGTGTATGCTTCCCACTGTCAGAGTGTGGGAAATGATGTGCCAGCTTGTCCTATTTGGGCATAAAAAGACATTAAGAAAAAATAGCATCGCCTCCTGATGACAGAAAAATGACAAACAGATTCTAAAATACATTGGCTTTGGGATGGAGCGGCTCTGTCCCCAGGGGTGAGAGGAGCATCTGGGGGGTGACAGAGGTCCATGATGGAATGGGGAAGTTCTACCAGATGGCAGCACACCTCATGAGACAATTTCCAAAAGAGGGGCTCCCACAGCCCTAAAACCTCAGAGAGGCAGCCGCACAGCTGGCGGGTGGTCGGGAGGCAGGGAAGAAGCCTGGAAGCTTCTCCTGTTCTAGACTGTTCCCGCAGGCCAGGCGTGGTGAGAACCCTGGCCTTCTGGGGCGATTCCTTACCCCAGTCCCCAGGCCCCTAAAATTAAGCAAAGAGTAACTCCCCCCTCACTGCATTGTCGGGAGATTAAATCTGTTACCACGCGTAAACTACAAACAGCGCCTGGCAGCCAGCCATTGTTCACTAAATGTCAGGAATTACGATTATCCTAATTCAGGCCCAAGATGACAATGTATCCATGAGTTCTCATTTCAAACCCACCATGTTCTCTCACTCTGCCTCCGTACGTGCATGTGGTTCATACACAGATGGGAGGGCACCCTGAAGGCAGCAAGCAGCTCCTCAAGGCTGCGTGATGGGGAGACAGGTTCTAACTACCCCTAACATGAGTTGCTTTGACCATCGCATGTGGCTGCAGCACCGATTCCTTGCTCACCAAAATGAAAGTTACAATCGACAAAATTCCACCCACCAGTGGACCGTCCAGAGAGCATCTTCCTGTACCTGAACGATGCAGGATGGTCACCCCTAAGGGGTCGGCAGTGACAGCAAGCTTCCCTGATGTTTCCTCACTTCTCCTTCCAAGACAACATGTTTCTAACATGGGAAAGGCATTGTTTTGAGTCAGATACTCCCTGAGACATAGGAGTTGAAGACCTGAAGTGACCTGCAGAGTGAGGGGCAAGGTGGTCGTGTAACTCTGGGAAGACAGACCCTTCTGCTGTCAGAGGGAAGAGACACTGCAGGATGGTTTTTAAAGCCCCAGAGGGATGCCTGCACATCAAAAGCTATTCAAAATGAGCAGTTGACTCTGATCATTGTAAATAGATCAGAAACATGTGTATTGAATCCATCCCCTTAAAATTATGGCTGGGTGTTCCCAAATGCACAGCATTTGAACACCTCAAACTTTCTAAAAATATTTGGGGTTCAAAGTAAGCTTTCTAAGGAAAACCAAAGCCACATGTTTTCTGATCCATATATACTTAGCTTATCAAAATGATGTTTGTTTTTTAACAGATATTTGATGTCTGGGGAAGTTTGGAGTCTTTCTTATGGTTTAATTTTTTTTTTTTTTCCTTCTTAGAAATGGGAAGAAGTAATTGCCAAGAGAAAATAACTTTACTCCTTAAAGATGAGGCTGCTTTCAAACTCGGCTAAGAAATTCTTTCCTATTTTTATTTTTAAGTGTGGGTGAAGAGGGGAGGGAAAGCAAGGAGGCAAGTGGGTGCTAGGGATCTAAGGCTCTTTC
>NW_006799734.1:754322-756369 GCF_000442215.2 Lipotes vexillifer
TTCCCTGGAAGGGGTCCTGCGCTTGGATTCCTGGCCCTGAGGGTGGAGGCCAGCTGTGGGCAGCACCCAGCTCTCCCATGGAACTCAGATGGTGCCGCCCACAGTGCTTTATCACTCCTGGAACCAGAGGGGCTTCCAACAACAGCTTATCCTTAGCCTGGTTGTTCATCGGGGGAGAAGCTCTCACGCCTGCATCCTTTCAGCTACGTCCGGAGCAAGTGTCATCCACTTTTTGACTCTCAACTGAGTGAAGACTAAACAGAGAAAACACTGTGCACACGTAAAGGTTAACGACATGCATGGAGAATCAGCGACCCTGGAATGGAGGGGAGATCCTCGGGATGAAGGGCCTGGAGATGCTGCTGCCATTGCATGACGAATACGGGACCCGCCAAACACTTAAGTTCCCGCCATTAAAGGGGAACGGACAACATTGTATCATTTCCTTGTTTACTGTGGGGAGTTGACAAATGGCCCTGCCGGCCACGGATGCAGCAGGATATCAGGGAAGATCTGCTGTCCCCGTGCAGCTTGGCACAGCCACGGACTGGTGCTTGTAGTGACTGGTGTGGCCCCCCAGGGCCTGTGCAGAGGCAGAGCTTGCACCACACGATGGCCTGGGGGTCCCAGCCCTCCAGAGAGCATGGACGACTCTCACCGCCAAAGATGAATTTGTTTGGTTCTGCAGTGCTTAGAACCTTCCAGTCCCACACTCAGCTCAAGGGTTAATGAACCAGGAAGGGTGACACTCAAGCCCCTTGTCAGCTGATTCCTTAACAGGAAGGAAGTCAATGCACCCTGGGATCCACGGGGTGTTTCTCCAAGTGTGGGCTCCACCTGGGCTTCAGAATGACCCTGATTTAAAATGCAGAAGACCCGGCCCCCCACGCCTGCTGAAATGGGAATGGGGAAAGGGCTGCTGGGGAACATGCATTTTGAACACGTTTCCCTAAGGGTCCTGCTGCGCCGTTCTCCGTGGGAACGGGGTGAGAGGTATCTGGGAAAGAGGATGGAGGAGGGTAGGTTACCCAGCAGGAGACATGCAGTTCTGGGTCTTCATCTCTCCTTATTTGTCTCTCAGCCTCTCTCTCTGTCTCTGCCTGTCTCTCTCACACACACCCCACCCTGGGCACCTTCTCTTGATCTCCCACTGCCTCTGCTCCCCGAGTTCACCCATCAGATCGCCGCATAGCCGCCGGGGCTTTATCTGGAAACCAGGAGGTGATGCCCCCCAGGCCTCGCCCCCTGTGTTCTCATGCAGAACAACCAAGGGGTCCACATGCCTCTCCTTCAGGGAGCCCACACCTACCTATAAGCATTTGCTGCTGATGAGGCCATTGTAAATCAGCGGGATGTGGAATTCCAAGAGTCACCACTAGAATCCTCCCATGCACAGGACCCTGCAAACCCCAGCTGAGAGGTTCTAGTGGTCATGATTCTTGCTGCCTCTGCAGAAGCACCTGCTGCATCCACACGAGCCCAGATCAATCTGTTCTTCTGTATATGAAACGTATTTATTTTCCTGCCCAATTATCAATGTCTCATGATCTTTAACATGACATCACATTCAGCATTCATTTCTGCTTTTGTTTTTCCATAAATAAGGTGTAGTCTGCTGAGTTAGCTGAGGTTAAATTGATCAACTCCATCGCAATACAGTGCTGAGCACGAAAACCAGAGTCCTGACCTCAAACAGCCTCAAAAAGGAGGAACAGGAAAACGAAGCTCATGGAACTCCTCTAGAAAAATCAAAGGGACGTGAGGAACTACACTTCCAACCTAGCCGTGGTGATCCATATAGACTCGCCAGCAATAGATAGTCCAGTGCCAAGAATAAAACATGCAAGTGGGGCTTCCCTGGTGGCGCAGTGGTTGAGAGTCCACCTGCCGATGCAGGGGACGCAGGTTCGTGCCCCGGTCCGGGAAGATCCCTCATGCCGCGGAGCGGCTGGGCCCATGAGCCATGGCCGCTGAGCCTGCGCATCCGGAGCCTGTGCTCCATGACGGGAGAGGCCACAACAGTGAGAGGCCCGCATACTGCAAAAAA
>NW_006799734.1:756440-762875 GCF_000442215.2 Lipotes vexillifer
AAAAAAAAAAAAAAAAAAAAAAAAAAAAAAACATGCAAGTGACAAATTCTAATTCGGGGACAAATTAGCATAAAAATATCTTTAAAATGTTCTAAGTTGGAGGACTCATTTGCAACTTCATCAGAATGTAGGGGGATCTAGTGGTCTGATGAAAAAGTATTTATTTATACCTGAGCCCAGGGAGCAGCGCAGAGAGCATATGAGAAAGATTTGTCCACATGGCTTAGTCACACGTGAAGCGCACACACGTGCAAAAGCAGAGCACACATGAGGCCGACCCTCCCAGAGCCACCTGAGACCCCTTCAGGGTAGAGCCAGGATGAGCGGCCCAGGCTCTCCCTGGCACCGTTGTAACAGCGTCAAACCATGGACCTCAAACAGGGGCCCTGGTGTCAGGCTCGGGGCAGGGGATCAGCCACTCCATTAGGGCTTATGTTATTGTAAGATCTTTCAGCCAGAAACCAGCTGACATTCCAGCCACATGTCTGCCCAGAGATGGTTCCACTTAGGAGCAATACATACATCCATTCATATATAATCAAAAAAAAAAAAAAAAAAACTGTGAAAGAGAACAGGAAAGGAAACAATCTTACTAGAAACTTGAACTTTCCATGCACATCTTCCCCTGAAACCCCATGTTTTCAATTATGCCATACTGAATCTATATTGATGCTAATATGTTTGCATTGCTGGCTTTCATTTTATTTTTTTTACAACTCACCGCAGGACAGCAAAGTCAAAAATATACCATTCTGATCAACAGGACACATCTGTGGTGAATCCACACAGAAGCAATTAATTTCCTGGTGGTATTTTTACACTGGGGGCCTGATGCAGGCCCCCATTATACAAACAAAAACTCCAGACAGCTCCTGCTGCCTGATAAAAAATAAATCAGATTGCAGAGGGCTGTTTGGCCCAGGACTGCTATAGGCTATGACTTGTAATGAGGCATCCCGACACTAATTATGAAGCTTATTAAAGACAATTGTCCAACTTGTTCTAAGTGTAACCTATAATCATATTAAAGAAGGCAGACCCCCAGAAGCAGCGGCCGGCCGCCCCCTCGCTCTGCAGAGTGGACCGCGTGGCATAGCTGGGGTTCGGATCGAATCACGGAAGCGGTAGGACTGTGTCTGGCAAATTGGTCAGGATAAATGTGTTGGAAGGGCAGGTGAAAATCACAGCCGCTCAGCGGTAATTCACCCATCAGTGCCCCCCTGCCCTCAAACACCTGCCAGGGAAGCATCCAGAGACCCTCCAAAGCAAACATCACCAGTACAGTATTTTACTTTACTTATTCTGAATCTTCTCTAAGATTGCAAAAGCAATATTTCAATGTATTCTTTCAGGAGGGGAAGGGAGAAAAAAAAAAGATTAATAAAGATGTTAGGAGGATGAACTGCTGTGAGATTTGGTTAATTATTCCCCACAGGACTGCCCCAGCAATCTGCTGACATTTAGCCCCGACCTTGCAAATCCTCAGTAAATATTAATATATCAACTCAAACAGGGACCGTGGTTTTCTTGGTTCACGGAGCTCGGAGAGATTTGCCACAGTGGGGAAAAATAATGTGCAGAACTGAGGAGACGCGCTGCTTTGATTCCACCTTCTGCTGCGCACATGAGCTGGGAACATCAACAAAATGGCAATGCTGTTCCTTTGCCACAGCCGTAGAGTGACACTTCAGATGCCTTTGCTTCCCTTTGTACAGCCTGCTGGAATAATCCCAAAACCACAGTGGCAAGAGATTAGAAAGGAGGGAAAGGAGACTCGGGTAGAGGAGAAATCACAGTTGATTATCTGCAAGACTGGAAATTTTAATAATGTGGAGGCCCGCCCTCCACTCCGATCCACTTCCCCAGAACCGTGGGCCCCGGACAAGGGCAGGGGAAAGCACCCCTCCCAGGCTCTCAGACTCAGCCTCCCCCTCCCCCATTGCCGCCCGCTGCCCTCCTGGATCCAGGTCCACACAATCCCAGAAGCATATATCCGAGCACGGAAATGGCTGGTTTTGACTGAGGGTTTGCCAAAGGAGAGAAAATTAAAAGAAAAAAAAAAAAGTGGTGGTTGCTTTTTAAATCTTCCCCTACCTGTGCTAGCGGTGGTGGTATTTTTGGAGGTTTTCTTGTCCATGCCTCAAATTGACACATCCTCTCATAAATATTTTGAAATTCCTAATGGTTGGATGTTTGCTGAGGGCCCAAGAGGCCTTCAAAGTTCCTGGGTGTAAGAAAGGGGCTTCCTGGGCCACATTTGGCTATCAGATGTACTGTGCCGCAGAATTAATGCGTGATTAATTTTATTCATAAAAATGTTAATCACTTCATTGTGAGATCTTTTTAACATTCACTGCAGCCAGCACCTTTTTAATTTCTCTTTCCCACCGTCTCGCAGATGTATTTAATATTTTCAGACATTGCCGCAGCTACCCGAGGACCCGGCAATTAACCATACGTTTAAAATTCAGTAACAAGCAAAGCTACAGCAGCGACAAACAAGCAAACGGGAAGACACAGGGAGGAGAGACTGCAAGTGACCAGCCCGCGTGGCTCCCTCTGTCTGCAGTCGCCCCCTGACCTTCCCCACCCTCCGGGCCTCCCTCCCCGGAGTGCCTGAGCTCCGACCCCGCAGAGGAACCCGGACAGCATCTTCCCCGCTCGAAAGAGCAGTTTCAAGTAGAAGGAATTAAGAAAAAAATGCCCTTCGGTTTCGAGGATGTAAACCGTCTCGGAGTTATTGCCACCACTGCGCTCTGCCGCCGAGCCCGGGACCCTGCGGACCGCGGATAGACAATGGGGACGGTGGGGCGGGAGTAGGTGGGTGCGCCGGCCCCCTGGTGCAGCCGGGCCATTGTGTCCCCGCATTCCGCCAGTGCTCAGTCCGCTGGGTAAATGGATTAGGGGATCAGAGACACCGGCAGCGTCTGCAGAAACCGAACAGTGGCCCGCAGGAAGAGCTTTACTTGCGCCCAGCCCGGGCCGGCGGGGCATGCTGGAGGCGGCGGGTAGAGCGTCCACCAGGCCTGAGCACCCCGAGGGCCCTCCCAGAGCCCCCGCTGCGCTGCCCGCTCCCCTGCTGGGCTCAGGGCCACCACCTTCTCTGACCTCCCACTGAAGACAGTTCCAGAATTTCCGGCCACCCCAGGGGCCTCCCCAACCTGTGCCACCCAGGTGACTTCCATGGGCCCTGGGCCTTCTCATCCACTGAAAACAAATGATAAGAAAGAAATGTTAAGGCTGCGTGATACAAAGATGAATGGATATATTGATAGTGTCTATTGACACGTTTTCCTCCACCTAAAAGAAACTTTTCATCTGAAAAGAAATTAAATATTTTCAGGAGCCTCTAAAAGCACTGTGGCCCCAGGCCCTGTGGTCCCTGTGCCACCAGGTCCCCTCCGTCCCCCCTGTGCTGCCCCAAGAGGGCCCATTTTCAGACATCTGTACTGGGAGGGAGGGGTATGCATCCAGCTGCAGTAGCTGGAGCACAAAAGCAGCCAGCAGGCCCGGTGGGATGACCTTCTGAGGCCTCTCAGCTCGGAGCTATAATTAGGCCCACTGGCTCAGAGGGGTGCTGGGGCAGACCTGCAGGCTCTCTGTCCCCAGCAGAGCTGAGAGGGGATGGCTGCGGAGCTTTTTACTTGGAAAGACCAGTCACCCCATGCCCCTGGGTGGACAGGTGCAGCTCAGGAAACCTTTCCTGGGGGCCCTGCTCCCTTCACGCCAGTTCAGTGGAACCCCTTGAGATGGCTGGGCACTGTCACTACTCCTAGAGTGCACCCCTCTACCTCCTTGTTCCACCTCCTGGCCCACCCAAACCTGGATTCACCACCCCAGAGCCAACCCTCCCCCGTTGACCCCCCCACCTGGAGCTGCATCCTCCAGTTGAGGCCAGAGAGATGAGACAGGAAGCTCCCCAGGGCCAGGCAAGTCGAGGGACCACAGGGCACAGGGCGCATGCTCAGTGTCAGGTACCCAAAGCTTCCTCTCTCTCTCCGGGCCCTGGGAGGCCTGAGTGCCTGACTGACTGACTCATGCCCCAGTGCTGGGCCCTGCAATGCGGCCTGTGCAGCCCACGCCGGGAGCAGAGACCGCCGGAGGCCGGGCAGGCTTCCCAAGCCCCTACGGCCTGTGTACCCCAAACCTGTGCCAAGCCACCCCCCACCAGCAACCCTCTCTGCGCTTAGCTTACTTCCCTCCTTTCTGACCTCCAACTTGAATGCCCCAGGGGCAAAATCCCATTCCCACCGGCACACTTCCCGCACCACTTTCAGGACAGCGCTCTGGGCTCCAATCTCCCCATAAACCTGAGCAGCCACCCGGGCAGCCTCAGCCCCAGCCTGACCCTGCCTCAGCCACCCGGCAACCCGGCAACCCCGGGCCTGCCGGCACCATCAGGAAACCCCAGGGCCGGAGGGCCAGAAAGAGTCCTCGGCTTAGGAGAGGGGTTCGGGCAGAGGGGCCAGGGCCCTGCCAAGGCCTCCACTCCAGGGAAGAGGACCAGCGCTCAGCCTAGGGCACCACCACCACGGGTGTGCACCCACCCTGACCTCTCTCTCTCCTTTCCCCCTCTCTCCCTCCTTCTCCGGCTTCCTAGCTCCCTGGCAGTCCCATCTACAAGGACGACTGAAACTTTATAGGGCATGATTCATCGGGTGGCAGCCCTTCGGAGTCACGGCGAGTATTACATTAATCAGTGTCAGGCCACTAAAACCGAGATATGAATATGAATTCTCCATATTGCAAGCGAGATAAATGTGCTGGTGATTATAATTGATCGGGGGAGGGAGGGAAGGAGGGTGGGAGCAGTGAGATTTCAGAGAGCAGTGGGTCACCGACTGGGATGGGACCTGCACCCCCTCCCCAAGTCCTCAGACCAGCAATGTCTGAGGGGAGATGCTGGTCTAGAAAAACCACACCTGGACCATCCCCCCGTCACCTCTGCCGGCCTGAGCTGGAGCAGATAGGAGGTCTCCAAATCGGGCTTCCTCTTTACCCTCTCCCCAAAAATAAGACCTAATAAAGACAGAAGTCTGCTGTCCCGGACACGGGGTGCCCTTTCTATGGGAACCTGGTCCCTGAGGAGGAGGGAGGCCAAGTTGCCAGCATTAATCCAGTGGGCATCCCTCACCCTTACCCATGTTCAGGTATAGTCTCCTCCTCACAGGGCTACTGCCACCCTCTGAAATTGTGCTGGGTACGGGTAGGGGAAGGTGGGAGGGAGCACCTCTGTTCACACAGGAAGCTCCAGGAAAACATCCACTTTGGCTTTAAGGAAAAGGGAGTTTCTATGTCCACTCCCAGATATTTCAGGTGCTGAAACACTGGGCTCAGCAGGACCTCCCCGTGGGGTACCACACACCCCTAGGCATGCACACCCTTAGGTGGCTGCAATGGTTGGGAGAGATGTAAACAAATAGCACACAAAGGACACAAATGCTTTTCAAGGCTCAATTAAAAATTCATGTCTAGCTCTTCAATGGAGGAAAATAATTCTGAGGCTGGCAGTCTGATTTCTTTGCAGTGAAGCTTTGGTCCCCAGGAGGGGGGCACGGACCCTTCACGACTTCTAGGCCACAGGGTTCTGAGGCCTCAGACCCCCCCTGGTGGCTCAGCCACCTGGGCGGCAACATCCAGGGGTCCCAAATGTATTGGATAGAAAGAAAGAATGGAAATATGGGTTGAAAGCAGAAACACCTGCATGGACCATCCTATTTGATTCTGGGGTTTAGGGGTAAAGACAGTGGAACTGGGCCAGGGGCAGAGGACTCCATAGCCCACCTGAAGCCCACCTGCTGCTTCCTGCAGTAGCTCAGAAGGGGTTTCCCCGCACGTTTTGGCCGCCGGAATAGCTTGTCTGTGGGCCAAGAACGCACTTCCTCATCAGAGGAGCAGAGCACCTGCTCCTCTAAGATCTGGCGGCGCGCACTCTCCCAAGAACACAGGAGTCGTCAGGTCCCAGAGGTCAGGGTGGGACCCAAGGTTCTGTTCCAGAGCTCTGGAATGGGAAGCTGAGGGCTGCACTGTCCCCTGCAGTCCTAGCATCGAGGACAGGCCAGGAGCTCCTCTCTGAATCGGCAAGGGGCCCTGGGGACAACGCGAACACCCGGAGTGGAGCCTGGTCCTAGCCCCTCCCCCCAAATGCCAGCAGCCTACGTAGTAAGCCCAGCAACACACACCCCCAATTTCAAACAAGTGGGTGGCACTCTAGAACACAGAGAAAGCCCCTCCAACATAATTCGAGGCTCGCGTCCACAGCACCCCCAAAGCCAAGGACCCCCAGATTTGGGGCCCTACCCCAGGAGCGAGATTGACGCCTCCACCAGGGGCCCTATTCCGCTTGCGGCCCATAGAGGGCGCCTGGAGCACGTCCGTTCGGACTGGAAGCGGCTCCACCGCGGCCGCCGCCCGCCAGCCGGCCCTCGGCTCCGC
>NW_006799734.1:762922-769029 GCF_000442215.2 Lipotes vexillifer
CCCCGCCCCCCCCCCGCCAGCCGGCCCTCGGCTCGGCTCCGCGGCCCGGCTCTCCAGCGGCTCCACGCTCCGAACCCGCGCGCCCCGACGTGCCGTCGGGCCACGCTTGCAGCGGCCGCCCCTTCGCGCTTCCTCCCGCCTCGGGGGCGGCAAGCGAGTACCTTTTCCTCTAGGCCGACGGCAGCGGGGGGAGGCGCTGGGGAAGGACGCGGCGCCGGGGGCAGCGGTCTGGTGGGTGGCGCCCGCTGGTTCTCGGCATGAGCGCCCCTTTCCTCGCCGCAGAGGAGCCAGGGGCAGCCGGCCGCGCCCGGCTTTCTCCTCCCGCAACCGCGTCCCTCGCCGCCGCGAGCGGCCCGGGACAGCGGGTCCCGAGGATCTCGAGGGCGAATGTGGGGCTCGGCTCGGGGTGGGGGAGGGTCCTGTCCGACCCCGGGGACTCGGCCTCCTCCCCACTGGGCTGGGTACCTCCGCAGCCCCCATCCTCACTGGCAGTTTCACAAAGCGATTGCTTTCGCGGTGTTCACCAATTCAAGGGTCCTGCACCCTCTGCAAATGCAGGCTGTGCATCCAGCTCCGCACGCCCCACGGCCCGCAGTCCAGACCAGTGCGGTTCTCGAGGCTCCGGGCCGGCTCCTTCTGCATTGTTTCCTACCATCACTCCAGCTGCCTCCCAGCCCAGCGGCCATTTGGGCGTCACTGGCTCCTCGGCTCGCTCGCTGGGTGCGCCCAGTGCAGGGCGCATGAGTTTAAAGGGGCGTCCCTGGGAGACCGAAGCCCGCTCCCCTCTTTGTCACCCACACACACTACTGCAGCCCCGTCGCTCACACGCCCAGAGAACCACGGAGCTGCATCCCTGGCAGGAGAGTTAAAAAAAAAAAATTCCAATTTCTCCACGTGTGATTTAGCCAAATAACTAAAAAAATACACTGAAAGCAAAATTTCATACTCCATTATGTCCTCATTCTACCTGTGAAACGCCACGATGCACCGCTGAGACAACTGGTTATAAACTGATTTAAAATACGAAGTCCTCCTCTGGGGAGAGGATTGGAAATTCTTTTCACTTTTCCCCCATCGTTGCCCACTTCAAAAAATCGTTTTATAAACTGCCTAAAATCGAACACATTTATGTCTTGAGAAGGGCGTGTCCAGATAAATGTGTAAGAGTTGGAAAGAACTAAACTGCCAACAAGGATTGCCCTGGTGACATTAACAAATGCAACAAGGATCAGGACACTGAAAAGCACCCTGCCTTTGGTGTGGAAGCTCCCCCAGAGCTTCTCTCCTCAGCCACAGGCACTAGAGCCCTGCCACGATGCCAGGATTCCTGATTCCAGGGTTGAGGACGCCCCCAGAGACGCCCAGCCACACACAGCAGCAGGAGCAGTGGCCATCATTTCATTTAGTTTATTAGACAAAAATATATGATTTAGACAGGTTTGCTGACGCGCTATTTACAATCTGAAATCACTCTATATACAGAAGGAAAAAAGAAAGAAAGAAAGAAAGACAGAAGCACATGGGGGCATTTACCGAACTGATAATCGCCTGGAGCACAGTGACAGCCCCCCGGGGCTGCGGGCAGAGGCCGGGCTGCCTGGACGCGAGCTCGGGCCGGACGAGCCCCTTTCTGCAGAAAGCGATGGATGGGAGTCCTTGACTTCGTTGCCAGATTTGCCCTTTACACCAGTTTGAAATATTTGTCTTGATTCCTCCCTCACCCCCTCCCTCCCGAACTTCTCCCCCCTCCCCCCGCAAAAGTAAAAGAAGCCCCTGGATCAGGCTGATGGGAGGGCTGCTAGGATCCTCGGCGTCCCCTCCTGCGGGGCCAGCGAGCTGCAGGGGAAACACAGCAAGACAAGAAGAACACAGCGCTGTCAGTGGATGGAAGCTGGGACCCAGCATGGCCGGTGCTGCCAGCCAAGCGCCTGGGGGGCGGCGTGACCTGCCCCCGCGAGGCTCCCGGCTCGGGAGAAACCGGGGCGGACTACACTGGCCCGGGCGCCCGGCTGGTGGACAGCGCCCCATCCACGCTAACTGCGAGACCCCTCTGCCGCCTACCACTGCTCGGCCTCCGGCCCCCGAATCCCCCTCGCCCCTACCCAGAGGTAAACACCAACGGCACTCACTTGTCGCGCACGGGCTGGAAGGGCGACTTTAACTGCTGTGCCGGCGAGTCCGGCCTGGGGATGAGGTCTCTCTCTGCGAGGGAGGGGAAGAGGCAGAGCATTAGGGCCGAGAGACAGTGGGGGGAAGGGGTGCCGCAGAGGGGCCCAGGCCTCCTCCCCCCCCCACCCCGCCCCGTCCCTGGGAAGTGTCTCCAGGGAAACCTCCCTGCCTCCCCCGGGACAGGCCAGCGGGTAGAGCTCAGCTTTCTCGGGAGAGCCGGAGGGCCGTGGCCTCGCTCCCTGAATTCAGGCAGGGATTACTGCTCAACCCCGAGCTCAGCGGTCACCGCCTCTCACCCTCCGGGGCCAGAGCTCCCCTCCATCCCCAGCATCGCCCGGGCTCCGGATTACTGGCCTGGGGCAGGGCGGACGTCCCGGGGCGCTGTACCTGGGAGCGAGGGGCTGCTGCGGGACGAGGCCTTGTCGCCGTGGAGCACCCCCGCGGCCACGGTGACAGGCGGCTGCGGCGGCGGCGGCGGCGCGGACAGGTGCGGGCCGTGGGGCGCGCCAACGCCCAGGAAGGAGCGCACGTTGAGCAGCGAGCCCTGCGTGAGGAACGCGCCGTTGGTCCAGTTGGAGAACTTGCCGATGTGGCAGGTGTACAGTCCGTGGCTGGGCAGGAAGGCCGGGTGTTGCAGCGGCGCGCCCGCGGGGGGCCCGTGCGCGCCCGCATGGCCGGCGGGAGGCGGCGAGGCCTTGGGCGCGCCGTCGGGGCTGGTGGCCGTCTCGGCCAGCGACCAGATCTTGGGCTTGCTGTGCGGCGCGCCCTGCAGGCCGCCAGCCGCGGCGCCCGGACTCAGCAGGCGCGTGCTGCCGGGCTCCGGGACCTCCTTGGCCAGGCCCAGGGGAGAGTCTTGGGGCTTGAACGTGTCGGCGGCCGCCAGCGGCGAGCCCTGGTCCCGGACGAGGGCGGCGGGCGCGGCTGGCGCGCGCGGCGCCTCGGCTTTGTCCTCGTCATCCTCGTTGCTCTGGTCGCCGTCGTGCTCGTCGATCTTGTCGATGTCGATGCTCTCCAGGTCGATCTCCTCGTCGTCCTCGGCCTTCTCAGGGTCCCCCTCGGTATCGCTTCCGAAGAGAGTGCCGTCCTCCTGGTCCTTGCTGCGCGCGCCCCATGTCACCTTGTTCTCCTTCTTGAGGCGCCGGCGCGCGTTGGCGAACCAGGTGGAGACCTGCGTGAGGGTCATCTTGGTGATGATGGCCAGCATGATCTTCTCGCCCTTGGTGGGGTAGGGGTTCTTGCGGTGCTCGTTGAGCCAGGCCTTGAGCGTGCTCGTGCTCTCGCGCGTGGCGTTCTTGGGCCGCCCAGGATCCCCGTACTGGAACTGCCCGTAGGGGTAATAGGCCGGCGCCGTGTGGGCGGCGAAGGTGGCGGGGTGCACCCCGGGGTTGTCCTTGAGCTCATACTGTGAACCCTGCAGCCACAAGGCCCAGCGAGGGAGTAGAGAGAAAGCAGGGGGAAGAGAGAGAGAGAGAGAGAGAGAGAGAGAGAGAGAGAGAGAGAGATGAGTCCCCCAAACTGGGAAAGTGGGAGGCAGACGCTCCCGCCGGCTCCAGAATGGGAAGCCTAGTCCTAAGGCACCACCCGGGTTGGAAGAGGGGGTCAGACCAGAAGCTGCCTCCAGAAACTAACCTTCCACCAATCATGGAGATATTTTTGTCACTCAAGAAAAGTTGCAGAATCCTAGAATCTCTAGAAGACCACAGCGGGAGCCGCAGCCCCTAGGATTTCCCTAGGCCGCCCGCAGGGCCCCCAGCCCCACCTCCCAAAACAACTCCAGAAGCCCGGGTGTCCAAGTTTATCTCACACTCGCTAGAGGGGAAAACCTTTTAACCAGGCTGATAAAACAGTTTCTCCAAACGTAGAGAACCAAGAGCCCAGGCCCCCTCCCTTTGACCCTGAGGGGGTCAAACAAAATAAACCATCCTGAGTTTTCTGAGAGTCCAAATCCACCAGCAATTTAAAATGAAAGCACACTCCTTTTAGCTCCCAAATTAACCTGCATAGAATGGCTTGCCCGCCCCGCACTTAAAGGGCTACAGTGGGTGACAGGTAATTTAAAATTTTAATCCTGGCCATCATCAACAACAATAACAAAAACACCATTTGTTTTTTTTTTTAAATACAAAAAGAGGGTTTATCCGGTAAAACATTAACGGGAGGGCCCTGAGCACCAACTGCGCAGAGCAGAACTGTTTCCTAGGCCTCTGCTCGGACACTTTATCTCTCAAGTTTGACTTTGATCAGGAGCAAGCAAGCACAAACTGTTTGCAAGGCATTTAGAGGCTGTGATTTATTTGCAATCAATATTCTTTTTATCATCGGTAGTAAAACACAGCAAGTCAAATTATCCCATCAGGTTTTTTGGTAAATAACATTTTATCTTTCTAACAACCTCATTAGGCCTCATTATTACCATAAATTGCCCAGACAGACATTCACTCACAATTTTATCTTTTGGACTTCCAAATCCCCAACCGTAAAGGCTTGGAAACCTAGACCTAGAATTTGGGTTTAGATTTAGGCTTGCTTTCCAGGAAGCATCAGGAGACCAGGAGGAAACACATGCGCACGAACATCTACCTTTGGGGGCGGGGTGGTTGGATTTCTATATAGTTTCCCCTCCGTAAAAGAGAAAAAAAACAAGCATCTCCCTTCCCAACCTCACTACAATGGGAGCAGATCCTCGCCATAGAGGCCCCCCTCCCCTACAAACGCACGCGGGTTTCCCAACTGGCACACATCTGTATTCAAAATTTCTGTAAAAAAAATTATAATCCTCCATGTAAAAATTGTCGAGTTGTTGTGTTAGCAGAGAGGGGAACCGGGACTCTGGAGAAAGTTGCAAAAAGCAGAAGATTTCTTTGACTAATTAGTTCGGTGGTCGAGGCCCAGAGACAAGGTTTCTCCGGCCAGATTTCGTTTTTGCCTAATCTTTGCAAAATGTACTTTGCACTTTTCTAATTATTTTCGTTGTAACTGTAAGGAAGACATTTCGGCCTCGTCTCTGCTGGGAATTCTTTTTGAAAGGATACCTTGTAAATCTCTCAACGCTTCCCCCTGCATCCCGGCCGCCAGAACAAAATGGGAGCTGATCTTTTTTGATAGCAACCGATCTGAAAGGCAGCTGGGGCCGCTTTCAGAGAAATTGGCTTTCTTTTCAAAACTACAAGAAAAGTTACAGGAAAACACAGCGGCCGCTTTGCTCCTTTACTATTATCGGGTATGTATTTCCTGTCTCTTCTTCGCGGAGTGGGGAGACGTGGCGGAGGGTGTGTGGGTGGGCGGGGGTGGGGGTCCTCGCAAATTGCGTGACCCCGCGGGCAGCAGTGCAGGAGGGGTCGGCCTCCCCGACCCGCGCGCCCGGCGAGCCATTCCCAGCAGCCCGAAGTTTAAGGCAGACTTTGCAGTCAGACCTAGGAAAATGCACCCTTTAGATCAACGGCCCCGCGGAGCATGAAATTTGCAGCCCCCGACTCCTCCATGTGACACACACTGGGGCAGGAGCCTAAGAGGACAGCATTTATTTTAAGCCCAGGGACACCGCTCTCTTCAATCCTCCATTATGCAACGCAGAAAGAAAAGTGCTTTTCTTTCGGTGCAAATGAAATGAAAACTTTGGCAACTTACGAAAGTCAAAGCAAACACCGTTTCAGACGCCAACAATTATTTCGCCCTCATTTTTTGTTTAATTTCAAATTTGCGCTCAAGCCTCTAAGAGACCCCTCGGCCTGTCGGATCTCCATTGTTAGGCTTATTTTGACCGCCTCTACTACGCTTTAAAGGGTTCAGATACAACTGCAAGAGCCCTGCCAAAGAGGGAGAAAATCGAGTCTCCCTGGCTCAGCCCAAACGCTGAAATGGTCGCGCCAGCGGGGCCCGCGGGCCGGGAAGGGGCGTCCGGGTAAACCGGGCCGAGCCGCCCCGCCGCCACCGAGCCA
>NW_006799734.1:769688-772249 GCF_000442215.2 Lipotes vexillifer
GCTCGGGCCGGCCCGGAGGCGGGGGCCGGTGGCTGCTCCTCGGCCGGGTGCTCGCTGGCGCCCGGCTCCCGCCTGCGCCCGGATCCGCGATCGCGCGCCGACTGCGGCGGCCGCCCTCCGCTCGGCGGCGGGGCTTTCAGACACAATTTGAAGTTGATGCTTTGATTGGCATCCCCTTGAGCGCTGGCCCCGCCCCCGGCTCCCCTCCTGCCCCCTCCCTGGCTCCCGCCCGCCCTCGCCGGCTGCTCCCGCCCCTCCCGGCGAACACGTGGTGCCCAGCGCCGGCCGGGCCACCTCCGCCCGCGGTGGCCGCGCGACCGGCCGGGCAGCGGGTGCGGGCCCGAAGGCCGCGGGCTCCTTCCCCGCCGGCCCCCGGGGCTGTCTGACAACCTGTCGACGCCGGTTTACAGCTGTCGGACACCGCAGCTGGCAGTTTCGCAGCCGAGGTGTGTCCTGCTTGCTCACAAAAAACACCTCGGCGCCTGCTTTTCCACCGTTCGGGCGGCGGGGAAGGGGCGGGCGGGAGCGCGATGACAGCCGGCGGGGAGCGGCCTCTCCTCCGAGGTCCATGCTGCCTTTGGCTCCCCGGGTCATCTTTGGCGGAAGTGCCACGAAACCGGCGTGGAGCGACACCCCGACGCGGGCGTGGCGTCCCCGTGGCCCCCACTAGGTATTAACAGATCATCAAGCAGGGGCTAGGCTGGCCTCGCTGCACTTGGAGAAGCGGGAAGCGGCCGATCCCTGCAGGCTTTTCCAATTGTGAAAACTTTGAGAAAGGGCAACCCCAGCCGGGAAGCCACTAGCTTGAGGGAAGCAGATGGTCGGTTCTTGGGAGTGAGGGAAAAGGACCATTTTTCTTTGCGGAGAAAGGACCACTGCGGCCGGGAGGGAAGCAATCCGCCCCCACCCCGGCGATGGGAGAGGCCAGCCTGGCCTGGACCCCCTCGTTTGTCCACTAGGTGAGCAAAGGCGGGAAGTAAACTTGTGTGGAGCGCGTCGGCCCGAGGCGGCGCCGCGACCAGGCCGGGGAGCCGGCTTCCCTCTCCTGCCCCCGCCAGAAGAGCGGCGAGCGACCCGGCCGGGCAGAGCGCGCGCTGGGGGGTGGCTCCGGATTGCCTGGTGTCCCGTGGGGCTGGGGCGCAGACGCCGAGGGCAAGGTCCTCCCCGCCTCCCTGTGCCCTTGGACCTCTCGGGCAGGCCGCTTCGGCGCTGCGCTCAGTGGCTTGGTCCTGGAGGCCAGGGGAGGAGCGCACCCAGGATACCTGCCTGGCCTCCCGGGGCCGCTTTGCGCTCCATCTCCTAAGCTGCAGCCGGCGCCAGGCGTGTACTCCCTGCTGCTGCGTTCGGGCACGCGGCACCCGGCGGGAATTTCATCCAGGGACCTGAGTGGTGACCTCGCTTGGGGGCCGTTTGGGGCAACAGAACTGAGGCCATGCCCCCAGAATGCTGTGATGCTGGTGACCTGGGCCACCTGTACCCTGGACACCGACCCGATCACCATCCTCTAGTTCCCTATTCCAGCGGCCCCAACCTACTAGGTCCAAGGACTCCCCGAGCATCAGGAAAGATCCCGTTTCCCCCATCTGGGGGCCTGAGGACAATCACAGAGCCACCGCCTATAATTAGCGACAATAACGCCCATAATAGTAATTACTAATTACCAGCTGTGTAATCAGGCTTTATTTTCTGTGTTCAGAGTCAGGTTTTCTTCCCGTTCATACCGTCCCCCCTCTTCTCCAACCCCTACCCCCACCCCACTAACCAGTCCCTGCTCACACCAGGAACCCCGTGCAAATGCTTGGGCTCCTTTCCTGCTCTGGCAGCTTCTGGGGGGCCGCAGGTGGTCAGTCCTGCTCTGGGAAGCCCCTAACCACAGCTTCCTCCTGCTGCCCACCCCACCACCCTGCACTCCCCAGCTCCCTCTCCCCAAAACTCCCTCTCCCCAAAACAAACCGACTGGCCATCCCCACCACTGTGCTGTTCAGCAAACTCCAGTGTCACATTTCATGGTGACAGGTAAATACAGGTGAGATAAGCCCTCTTGTGTGACTTGGAGAACCAGGTGGAATGTAAGCCCAGAGAAAATACTCAGTGTCAAGATTCAGCCACAGGGATGAATCACCTGCCCACCTCCTACCTGCAGCAGCCCACCTTGACTCCCATCACACTGTAGCCCTCACAACCTGGAGAGAGATGGAGGGAGACAGGGCAGCAGGCTTTGTCCAGACCCTCAACCAGCCCAGCAGTGCCACCCGCTGTGCCTGGTCTGTGCCACCTCCTTTCTGGTCATGAAGTGATTGTAGGTTCCTGAAGGCACCTGGGAGGTGATTGGGAATGGCACACCAGAAACGGTGCCTGAGGATAAGGAGGTGATGGGGGAACTACTACCAGAAAGGCCTGTGGCCTTGCCCCCAGGGAGCCCTGGAGAGGTTTCTGTGGCCTTGTCCCCAGGGAGCCCTGGAGAGGTTTCTGTGGCCTCGCTCCCAGGGAGCCCTGGAGAGGTGCCTGTGGTCTCGCCCCCAGGGAGCCCTGGAGAGGTGCCTGTGGCCTTTCTCTTTCCC
>NW_006799734.1:772259-773398 GCF_000442215.2 Lipotes vexillifer
TGGCTTTTCTCTTTCCCTGAAGGTCAGGTGCTGGGATCCTATTGGAGCCTGGCAACCACCACTCCCCATCTCTTCCCTGCTTTCTCCTTGGCCCTTTACCCCAAAACTCGCACGTGGAAAACTAGGAAGCAACGTCAACAAAAATAAAACTAAAAATAAAAAAAAGAAGAAATCTGCTTCCCATTGTGGAGAGGGGGAGGGGCAGAGAAGAATCTAGAGACTTGCTTGCTCGACGTCTTCCCACCAGCCCTCTACTCATTTTTATCATCAAGTGGTTAAGGAGGGCCCAGGAAGGCCCAGGGTGCCTGAGCCAAGACAGCAGGCCCTGTGCCCGAACCTCGGGCTGACTTAAATAACCGCCTAATGGATCCAGAACTTTCCCCAGAGAGGCCGGCCCAGTGCACCACCTAAGCCCTTCTGATGTCCAGGGCTGTCATTCTGGTGGCCCGGCCCGAAAGGCGCGGGGTCAAGAGACGGACCAGCCTGATCCTGCGCCTGGACCCGCGGGCACCGGAGGGGTATGCAGGCTGCGGGGCTTCAGCCTCCCCACCGTCGAAAACCGACAGCCTGGAGCCCTGCTGCTCTGGATGGGTGACTGGGGAGAGACCCACTTCTCAGGTCTTCAGCCACCGTCCCCGCCTCGCAAGGAGTTGATCAGGCAGGCCCGGCCACTGGTCTGGAAGCCTCGCCGGCCAGAGCGTTCCCTGACCCTGTTGCCACCGGTCTTCACTGAGCCGGAGGCAGGGCCTGGGAACGGTGCAAAGCCAGACCTAGGGGTCGCTGCGCGGCCGAAGTGGAACTCCGCCCGGGCGGTGTCCTGGCTCGGGTCTGGGAGCCCTGTGCTCAGTAAGGACCCCCACTCAGGGACCCGCGGCACTTGGCCCCCATCGCCGGCGCGACCCCGCGGAGCTCAGCAGGGGCAGTTGCCGGGACCCTTTGGCTGGAAGGCCCGGACCCTCTGTGCGCCGCAACTGGGACGTGGGCCTCTGGGTGCCCTCGTGTGTGTGTGTGTGTGTGTGTGTGTGTGTGTGTGCACGGCGCTTGTGTGCAGACTAGGCTCCGGAGGGAGGTGACTCTGGTGGGCTGAGGAGAGAGTGCCCGGGGCTGTGTACCGGGCGGGGCGGGGGGGGGGCGGGGGG
>NW_006799734.1:773412-784745 GCF_000442215.2 Lipotes vexillifer
GCGGGGGGGGGGCGGCGGACGGAGGTACTGATGCACGGTGCGCGTTTGAACCAACTCGATGGAAAGTTTACTCGCTCCTTTTCATTATTGGGGGTGGGCTGTACTAGTTTTCTAATAGGAGGGAATCGTTATCACCAATCTGAAAAATATCGTGTCCTTTTTCTTTCCCCAGCCCCTCGATAAAAGTTCATCCAGCTCTCTTCCCTCCCCCTGCCCCCCGCATATTTACATAAGGATGAGATTAAACCAACCAAACGGCATCCTCATTTACAACTTCATTTCTTCTGAAATAATTCTCCACCGATTTTGAAGCGTTGCTGACCTAGGTCTCTGAACAAGAGGAGGAAGCTCGTGCGGAAACAGCCCACTCCCTGGAGCCATCACAGACCTGCCTTTGGCGCTGATAACCGGGCGACGCAGATCCGACTCGGGGACGCAGCCGTCGTCGCCTTGACCTCATCGCCCGCCTTTCAAAATGGCCATTATTTACTTTGCAGATGCCAGGGCTACAGCGCTGGGCCGCAGCTCGGTGGCAGGGCGGGGCGGCCTGACCCTGGTCCGCGCCTCGCGACTACGGCCCGTCCACCCGCCCCGAAGCTCGCACCCTGATTTATGAGTCTTATTAAACACTCATTTAAGACTTAGTTTCTCCAGCGAGATCCAGCCAGAAAGCCACCCCGCTCGGCGACAGCGGCAGTCCCGGGCAGCTAAGACCCTCTCCGGAGCTCCCAGCTGTAACCCGGGCGCCCATGGGCGCCAGGCCAGGAGGTGGGTCGGGCCGGCGACTGTGATGCCGCGGCCCTCTCGACCCCGATCCCTGTTTGCCGGGCCTGCCGCTGCAAGCTCAGACCCACGCTGGGGCCCAACCGGGGACCCCCCTGGTGCCTCCTGGCCAGGAGTAGCCCCCAGCTAAAGTCCTGAGCGCGCGGGACTGCGGAGACCCCGCGGCGAGACGTGCGCGCCTGGGCAGAAGTAGCCCAGGGGGGCCCGCGGAGGAGACGCCAGGAAAACCAGGGGAGCAAAACGCCCAGAGGCAAAGGACGCGGGACGGTGACATGCTCAGGGCAGTGCCCCGCACGGTCTGCCATGCAGAACAAGTGTCTGGATGTACTGGGGGCTTGGCTCCCTGGAGCGCGGCGGGCGGGAGGGCGAAGCGCGGTCCGGCGCCCGGAGCCTCCGCAACCGGCCTGGGTTTCCCAGGGTAGACAAATGGGCCACAGTGGCCCGGCCTG
The DNA here is from genome assembly GCF_000442215.2 of Lipotes vexillifer. Lineage (NCBI taxonomy): Eukaryota > Metazoa > Chordata > Mammalia > Artiodactyla > Lipotidae > Lipotes > Lipotes vexillifer. The sequence continues at coordinate 774,645 of NW_006799734.1, forward strand.
GAGTTTCGCGACGTCGCCGTCCCCGAGTGTCGGAGGAAGTGAATTACATGCGTGCGCACACACGTAAATATTTTATAAACCTCCCCTTAATTAACCAGATTGTTCCCGTTAGGCCTCCAATATGAGCCACGGCAGTGGTGTGCGGGTTTTCAGGGTTTATAATTTGATGTCACCTGACGGTTGCGCGGGGGCAGAGGTGCGATCGCCGTGCCAGCTGCACTTGTATTTATTTGTTTTTCTCCTGTGTTCCTGTAGGGCGCCATTATGCAGTTTTTAATTAGTTTGTGTTTGTAGTTCACCCGTCCCAAATCAATGCCATCCCGGAGCACGGCGATGTAAATTCTCGCAGTACAGGTGTAGCTGCCTGCTCGGGAACACGAGGAAGCGCGTGTCTGACAAATGAAAGCCGGGCGGCCGCGCAGCCGACTGTCAGCTCTCGGCAGCCGAGAGGCGCAGATCAAAGCCATAGGGGACTTCTGCGCCCCCGGAGCGCCTCGGTGGCGGCGGCTCCTAATGCCATTAGAGGGAGGCGGACCGAGCACGGCGTGGGGGACAAAGTGACTTTTCATTTGGCTTGAGTCCTGGGTTTCCTGGGCCGGCGCTGGCCTCCGGCGCGCCCTAGGCGTGGGGCCTAGGTGGCGCGGGGGACCCTGCGTTAGGCTCGCGCCCCGGACGCCCGGCTGTGCGCGCGTGCACGTAACTAGCGCAGGAGGTAGGTCGCTGCGACTTCCTGTGGGGTTCCGCAGCCTTTCAACACAGAACCCAGAGCTAACAGCCCGAAAACCTCGGGAATCCCCAGGCAGGAGAACCTCACCTCCACCCCCAGGCCCTGGTAGTTTCTCTTCTTGAAATGACCTCTGCGCAGTGTGTGTAAATCTATTCTTCCAGCCGCCAGGGAATTCTTCTAAAGCTTTTTTTTTTTCTTTTTCGGTCGGGAATAAGAGATTGCTCATCTTTAACTAGACCACATAGAAATTATGATTCAACAGCAGTGTGTATTTAATTAGAGTAATCTCACTTGAATTTAATTACCTAGTGAATTATTTGTTTAAAAGGTAGAGCGTCTTGTTTGCCAAGTGCAGTGCAGACCTCTGATAAGAACTTGCGTTATAAGGACATTACAGTTTAAAAGCAGTCATGTATTAAGGCTTATATTTTAACTCTTTGAGTGTGTAACTGTTACTGTACCACTCAAACACAAACTACCATCATCGCGGGAAGGATGTGGGGAGGGCAGAGTCGTCCTATTAGCCAAGCAGAGGTTCTTTTCTGTCGTGTGCACATGTCCCCTTTGAAATTAATATCCTCCAACGTTTCCTCATACAAGTCTATTTTTACACTTATTTCATTTTTCTTTCAGACGCATTTTTTTTTGTTGTTGTTCCCTAGTTCCAGATGACAGGTGCCTATTAGAAGACTCATTTTAAGATTAGTATTTGCAATGAAGTGGTGCATCCTTCAGGAAAACTCCAGCCCAGCTCCTCTGGGCCCCTGAGGCATCCACACTAGCTGCGGGAAGGCTTTCTGGGGTCATCAAAGTTTAGAGGAAGGGAAGCTACGGTGGCCCAGACTATCATCTCATTAATGCCTAATTCCTAAATTATGGAAGGATTTCATTCTCTCTTGTTTCGCAAAAGCAAGAGCAAATAATTCCAAGCCGTGCTATCCTTTCTGATGGGCTCTGAAGTTGACTTGTCTCTGGCTAGCTGAAATACTGGGTGCAGCTCATACAAAGTTTATGACTGGGGTCGTTGGGGAGGAGTGTGTCCTGTTGGAAATCTAACAGGATGGCTGTTTTCTGTGGTCAAGTTGCTGCAGCATCAGACTGCTTTGTTTCCTCCTCTACCCTGTGTGATGGACAGAATTTTCTGTCCCTGTGTCGTGGAATTTCAGCAGAGAAATGTATACATGGGATGGGGGGGGGGGGGGCCCAGAGAGTGTTTCACCCTCTCACTAAAGAGAGAATAGGAAAGAAGAACAAATCAAATACGCTTGGTTGAATTCCACTGTTATTTTCATTAATGGCTCATTAATCAAATATTTACTTTAATTGCAGGTTTGGGCAGTATTCTCACATAAATATTAAATATTAATAATATAGTGTTCAACTAAGTAGGAATGGGCTTAAAAGAAAACTACAACATTTTGATAAGAATTACTAATTTGGGTTTTTTTTTTTTTAGAGTCCCTGATTTTTATCATAGCTGTGCATTTTAAAATTGATGCTTTAACAACCAATAGTGGTTAAATTATAATATAAACTTAATCATATTAAATTATGGTTACAGTAGCATCTTTCTTCCTAAGAAACAGATCTACATGAATACCTATTTTCAACTTAGTTATAAGTTATTCTTCCAAATAACAACTGACAATAACAACCAGAAAGGAAATGAGATAATAGCTTAGGGATGATAATACATTTCTTAGATCTGAGTAAATCCAAAGGTGATTTTCTAGTAAAACCCTCAAAGAAAATGGTATGTGAAGGATAGAAGAAGGGAAATACTAAATGGCATATTTATGTTGGGCTCTTCCAAAAATGTTTGAAAGTTAGACCAAATAGTATTCTATCTCCCATGTGTCCCTCTCAGCCCTTAATCACTTATATTGTTAAAGATAAAACCTACCTACAAGAAATACCTTTTTAAAATACCAATTGCTAAATACAGGCCCACACAACATCCTAGGTAGAAAGTTTCATCTTTCATGCATAATGTGTGGACTGGAAGTCACTGGTTGATAGGTTAAAATCTGTTCATTTAAGGAGCATCCGATCAACAAAAATGCCCCACAGAGGACTCTTGGGGAATTCAGGAGACAGTTTCTCGAAGTTCTGAAGATATGCAGAGTCCACCAGCATCTTCCAGGACCATTCTCATAGAAGAACAAAACTGAGGGTATGAAACGGGTCTAAGGGGAGAAACCTAAAATATCCCTAGACCAAGGGGTCCCTCATCTGCTTTTGCGCAGACGTCACCTCACACTATAAGGTCACCCAGGGCTGTCTCCAGAGCTGCTCCAGAGTTCAGGGTGTTTGGCTGGAGCTCTGCCAACTCCATCCCTCCTTTGCCCATGCAAGAAAAACTGCACAGAGAAGCCTCAGGCCTCTCAACTTTGCTTCATCTTTGGGGGTGTTGAGTGAGTATGGATGGAAGGTGGGAATGATGTGCAGAGAGACAGAAGAAGTGGAGGAGGGAAGGTTTTCTTCTCCCAGATACACTTCCAGAGGATCCTTTGACCCAAAGAACATGACATGACACGCCCATGACCAAGGAGGAGGCCACTCTGGGCAAAGCCCCAGGTCAGGACACTTCCTTTCTCTAACCTCTGCATGCATGTCCTTCCCAAGCTCCTGGTCTCAGCGGCCCTCCTAATGCTCTCCTGCTGAGGAAGGTTGCCAAAATGTACTGTCTATGCCACCTACTCCAGTCTCCGGGGCTCCCTCCACCCTCCAGTGGAAACACACATGACCTGTGGTCCACCCTCCTGGGAATAAGCTCAGTGACTGGCAGGCTCATCATAGCTCCTGATTAGACCGAGGATGGCTGTCAATGGACAGAGGTAGGTGACCTTAACCCCTTGTACAGGGGATATTACATTTTAATAGAGGACCATCCATGCATTGACCCAAAGCTCCTAGGAGAGATCCACACTCTGGATGGAGGACTGTGGGGGGAAGGGTGGTCCTTCCCAATCACTCTTTGAAGAAAAGAAGGATTAACACCCTCTTGGCCAATGATTGCTGCTTCTCAGATGCAGCTGATGGCAGAACCAAGTTTGAAAGAGACCTTCAGAATCCTGCCATCTGTCTTAGGCTGCTCCGGCTGCCATAACATAATACCACAGCCTGGGTGGTTTCAAAAAGGGAAATGTATTTTCTCACAGTTCTGGAGGCTGGAAGTCCAAGATCAAGGTGTCGGCGTGTTTGGTTTCTCCCTCCCTGGCTTGTAGAAAGCTTCCTTTCTGTGTCCTCACATGGCCTTTTCTCTGTGCCTCGGTATTCCTGGTGTCCTCTGTGTGTCCAGATTTTTCTCTTTAAGGATAACAGTCAGACTGGATTAGGCCCACTCAGATGAGCTCATTTTAACAGAAACACATCTTTAAAGCCCCATTTCCAAATACAGTCACATCCTGAGGTGCTAGGGGTTAGGCATCTTAGGGGGACACAATTCAGCCCAGAACACCATCCGTAGCCACTTGTCCCTGGCGCAACTCCAAACAGCATCAGGGTTTATTAGCTGAAGCTGCATTCATTTCTGACACTGCAATACATCCTTCAGTTTGGGGGCAGAAACATCTTAAAGAATCTCCAGAGTTTTCCCTTCTTCAGTTTTGTAGACAACAAGGGCGTCTCCATTAAAACCCAAAGTGGGTAATGTTCAGGAGGGTATCATATTCCCTGTATGAACACTTTCAGGTGTTGGTTATTACCAGAGATTGAAATCTCCCACCCTGTTTGTTTCAAGTCTAAAAGGACTTTGCAGTTTACATGGTTCGTAAACTCTCTGGACAGCGGCCTTAGTTGTGAAGCAAAGTGTGTTCCGAGCCCCTCGTGATTTCTGCTTTGTCCCCACTCCTCCCAGGCCGTCCACAAGCTTAGGAAGCTGTGGCTTTGTCCCAGGAGGCTCTGCAGAGCCCTGCACCCTCCCTATAATTTATTGCAGGAAAATTTCAAATGTGTCAGTGAAACTCTGTTTCCCAGATTTCACTAAAGAGGAAAAGACTACAGTAGCTAAGCCCCTGACTCGAATTAGCCTGGGTCCCAAGGTCGAGGGTTAGTGTATGGACATAAGTCTGTGATGGAGAAAGAATTGCCAGAAAAATGGAAAATTTGAGCCCTATTCTGTCTTTCATCAGCAGCTGCGCCTCCCTGCCAGCAGATGCATTATCAGCGTGGCGGTGAGGTGGTGGGAAAGCATCAGTGATCATTTTACAAGCTGAAGACCATGTGACATTATCTCTAGGGTTGAGTTAAGTGGTTTGTCTAAGGTCACTTAGCCAGTGTGTAATAAATCCAGGATTAGAAACTTGGCACCCAGTTCAGCAGTGTGACGGGGACAGACAGACTTGTTGATCTCAGGATGTGACCCCCTTCCCTCCCTCTCCTCTCAAGCCCTGTGGGAGCCCCTGCTGCCTGTGCTCCTAGGTCCAGCTGATCCTGCCTCAGGACCACCAGCAAGCAGCTGTTAGGAGCTCCTGACTCCTCCCTCCCTCCAGCCCTTCCTTCCTTTTTACCCCTTCTTCCATTGTTCCCTTAGCAGCAGACATTTGTGGAGGAGCCACTTCAAGAAATGGGCAGTGTCACGTACTGTGGAGGACGCTGAGATACAGGAGACAGCTGTCTGAATACCTAAGTGTCTGAGGTCGGTTAGACAGTTCGGTGAGACACATGCAAACACCTAATTATTCCACAAGGCAGAAATAAGTACAAAGAGGGATATGCTAGTTTTAGCTTTAGGCTCTCAGCTTCGAATCCCCTCCTACCTTTGGCTCTGATAGTGAGCCCCACAAACCCCATTTCTGCATTGCAGGGTGTTTTCCATTAGACTCTGCCCAAAGGGGATGCTTGCAGGGGTGCGAGGTGGGGTAGGGCGCTGTTGGACGGAAGGAGACTGTCCCGGATCACATCCTGTGACTCTCAGCATCCTCCCTGGTACACTTCACCCCTGGAGCACCTGTCCCTCCCTGGAGCAGCAGCTGAGTCCCGTTTTCAGGTTTGCAGCCTCACAGGGTCAGCGCGTCGTGTTTCCTCAAGAGCCAGAGCCAGAGCCAGCGAGCAGTGTCTCTGCCCCAGAGTTCTGGGGTCCAGGTCTGTGGGGCCCCTTTAACTTTACTGTTTCTACGCTGTTTCTTCTATCTCCTGGCCCTGGGGCAGCAGCTGCTTCCCACATCTGCCTCTGAGGTGTCCTCCTGTTTTCTTTTCGCCTTTTCAATGAACTAGTTGGAACATTCTTTATACTGTGTTTGCTAGGGCGACCTTAACAAAGTGTCCAGACTGGGGGGCTTAATCAACAGAAATGTGTTCTCTCACTGTCTGGAGATTCCAAGTCCAAGACTGAGGGGTCAGCAGGGCTGGCTCCTGCTGAGGTTGTGAGGGAGAATATGCCCCAGGCCTCTCTCTTACCTTCTGGAGGTTTCTGCTCATCTTTGGGGTTCCTTGGCTCGTAGATGCATCACCCTGACTTCTTCCTTCATCTTCACAGAGCTTCTCCCTGTGTGCATGTCGGGTCCAAATTCCCCCTTTTCACAAGGACACCAGTCATATTGGATTAGGGTCCAACCTACTCTGATGTGACTCCATTTCAACCAATTTCAGCTGCAAGGACCCTATTTCTAAATAAGGTCACATTCTGAGGCAATAAGGGTTAGGAATTCAGCATATGAATCTTGGGGGAAACACAATTCAACTCATAACAATACCTAATTAAGAATTTGTCATATTAACTTTCCTCTGTCCAAATAACTGGGAAGTTTCTCCCCACTGCACTAGACCTGGACTGATGCCAGGGACCCAGACTTTAGGAATCAAAGGAGGTAGAGATCCATTCTATCAACGAGGAGAGGATGCAGCGACCTGCCACTTGAACCAGGCATTGAAAGGTGACCTGGCTTGGGAAGGGTAAAGCGTTTGAGCAGAGGGTGTTCCCAGTGTGCATGACAGGTCTCAGAAGCCGTGAGCACGCCGGCCAGGCTGCAGCTGGCATCGTCAGGGATGCAGTGGAAGTCGGGCCGCATCAGAGTGGGTTTCACGAGCGCGTGATGAGTTTGGACTGTATTCTGGGCCATGAGGAGATGTGGCAGGTACCTGAGGAACAGCAGGACACCCTTAGACGTGTTGGAAGAAATCAAGAGGCTGTGTAGGGCTGGGAACATCTCAGCCAAGGTGGCTGCCTGTCTGGGTACCCTGGGAGACGAAGTGTGAGCCAGGTCCATGCCCCCAGCGCCCAGGACCCCTGTGTCCCTCCTGGCTCCTCCTGAGTGCTCCTGTGGGTAGATGAGGAGGGGGTCCCTGGGGGTCTGCTCAGGAGGACCTGGGGCAGGTGAGAGGCAGCTGACATGGGAAGGCTCTGCAGCCCTTCTCCTCGCCCTTTGGGTAAAACAGCTCCATTTCCTCATTTTACGTCTTGAATTTCCAGGTAAGGTTTTGTCTGAACAAAGGGTTTTGTGCCTTAACATGAACGTGAAAAATCATTGAAGCGCACGATTGTTAGGGTTCTGATTCTCTTATCTTCACGTGATCTGAAGATGCAGAAACCTCCAACTGTTTGTGAAACCTGGCATATTTGCACACCTCCTTGCCGGTCAGATTCAGTGGGCTTTCTCTACAGGTCCGGAATGTACAGTCATATCTTTTATGACAGGATGTTGAAGAACTTGATTGATTCTTTATGATGTATAAAATGTTAAATTAAGTAGAAATGTGGAATGACACAAATGTAGGGGGAAAATAATGCTGTCAAATAAAGGCAATTACTATTATTATCATTACTAATAAAGATGAAAATAATTTAATTGCAAGCCTTTCCCGGCATCAAAACTCCAGGCCATTACACAAAGACTGAGTTAATAGTTTCCTCATGAGGGCAGATAAATAGAGTGGTCATAAAGTAGAATAACGATCCTTCCGTGTGTGTTGTATCACAAAACTCCTGATTGACATGTGAAGGGGGAGTCGTTCAATATCACAGGACAAAAGTGATGTTTCTATCTAGATGGTTTCCTTGCTGACTCCATAATGCACACGTAATATATGCAAAACATATCATTGATTAGCATCTGCATGGAACAAACTCAATATCAATTAGTCCATTTTATCAGCGCCCCTTGGAGTCCTCACTGGGAGATAGACCCTGTCATGCTTCCAGTGGTTAACTTGGTTTCATCTAGAGAGAGGAAGGGCAAAAGCTACTGTTGCAGTTTTGCTGACAGTTGGGTAGTTCACAGGCTCATCAAGTCTGTAGTCAATTTCTGGGCTGCTCACCCCTAACTTAATTATATCACAATGTAAACGGGTTATGTAGAAGTTAAATAAAAGAAGCTCCATTAAAACCCTGGCGTTAATGCTCATCCCCCCAGGAAGATTTACTCTTATCAGAAGAGATGCGATTTTGCAGAACAGTGTGTTTGTGTAAGTCTCTCTGTCCACGCATAGAGATCTCTATCGTCACACAAGGATGAAAGCTTCTGCTTCCCAAGACCCATTCCGTGCTATGTTGGAGCGCTGTAAGGCCATAACATATTTATTTCAAGGATCTGATGGTTGTTGACTTTCTGCAAATTCTTCCCTGCCCCTTGAATTCCCTATTTAATTTTATCATCAAGCCAAGCCATCCGAGGAGAAACCACTCCTCTAAGCCTTACTACCGCCCACCTGAAATACAAACCTGTGAGTTTCCCAGAACTTTATTAAAATAAATATTGACTTCCCTGCCCGGAATAATCACCCTTTACACCCCCTCCCCTACCCATCAGCTTGCTCACCCCCAAACTTGTTCCCTCCTCCGGTACCTCACTATCATTCATTCAGGTGCTTGTTTTTAATTCCTTCTTTCCATGGCTGCCTATATCCATTTACTATGACCTGTTACTTCTGCCTCCTAAAAGTCTTTCAGATCTAGCCTTGTCCCACCCCAATTCAAGCCCATAGATTGTTACAAGGGCTTCCTGAGTCACCATCTTTCCGTCTTTCCATGCTGCATGGGGTCATTTTACCAGCAGTTACATTCATTTCATTCCGCTACTGAAATATCCTTGGTTCGCTCTTGACTGCAGAGGAAAGAGGTCCATCTCCTTAGCACATCATATATCACCCTTCATGGTTGGAATGTATACACTGAAGCTGGAAGGAATTGAGCAGCTGTGGATCTCTTCTCCTATCTCCTGGAAGGTCTCTTTTAATGCAATTGAGTGTTTCCTTTAGAAGAGAGAGTATTCCCAGTGAAATGTTAGATTTGGCATTTGTCTGGATCTAGCACTTAGTCCTCTGATTGCTTCCATTTTCCAACCCACAGTCTGAGCCCAGAATTGTCTTCTCCTTTCCAAGCTCATCTTTCATTCCTTGGTATTCATAATCCAGTTGGAAAACCCATATATTATCTTAAAATTCTAAAACTTCAGAATCCCTTGGAAAGCATGTTAAAATGTATGGTTCATGCCTAGAAATCTTCTGATTCATTAGATATGGAGTTGAGTCCAACGTTTGAATTTTAAATAAATTGGATTGGAATTTGGTTGAGAAAACACATTTTATGAACAGCACATTTCATGAAAAAGAGTCCTAGACGCACAGTTTGATCCTTCAACCCCAGTGAACTTCACAGCATTCTACTGCAGACCCTAAAGTCTGACTTGGATGCCTGGCCCTGACACCCACTGTCACTGATACCACCCTCTCCACAAGTGCCTTCTGTTTCTCTGCTTACTCCTTGTCTGCCTACCTTTCCCTTAATTCCATCTCTTGCCCGCTCACCTCAGTGCCCTGATGAGCTCTACTCTCAATCTAGGCACCCTCACTGGAAACCCTCATTCACACTCTGGGCTTTTACCAGTGGTATCTCTCATTGAAATCTCAGCCAAGAGTTACAGAACCCAATACTCAACTGCACTGGACTCATCTTCACCTGACAACCTGCCGATAAACCTGCTTCTCTTCACATGTCTGTGGTCCTAGCAAAGGGTACCGTCCTGCTTGATAGCTCAGCTCTTGACAGCCAGCCTGACGCCCCCTTCAGCCATCCACCTTCAATTCTGTCTTGTTCACCATCCATTTATTCAATGGTTATTTACTGAGCGTCACAATATTCCTGGCAATGGGCCGTCTTTGGAGATACAATGGAAATGGAAAACAGAGAGGTGGGTGTCGTCCTGCCCTCATGGAGACATGGGCACTGTGTGACTTTTCAGCTCTCTCTCCAAAGCATCTCTTCCTCTCATCCTCCATTAAGGAGGTGCCCCTACCTTCCAGTGTGCCTGGGACAATTCCAATGTTGCTCTGGACAAGGTATTTCATTTGCTAGAATGTTCTAGGTTGGACAATAAATTATATGGGCACCCTATCTATTAGCATTCTTTTTTTTTTTTTTTTTTTTTTTTTTTTGG
>NW_006799734.1:785691-840691 GCF_000442215.2 Lipotes vexillifer
CCCGTGTCCCCTGCATCGGCAGGCAGACTCTCAACCACTGAGCCACCAGGGAAGCCCTATTAGCATTCTTTTACTTCGACTGACATCTTCAGTAGACTGGATTATTGTCAGGGTTTCTGAAAAGATCTCCCTGCCTTCAGTCTGATTCTATTTTAACGAGTCTTCCATTCTGCTTCAAGGACCATCTCTTGACATCACAAACTGACGAAATTACTCTCATCTAGTTACCAGTTATCAAGGTTCCCCCATTTCCTAGAGAGTTAAATCCAGCATCCTGGGCAAGGTGTAAAGAGTTCCTGTCACCTTCTCGATCCATCTCCCATCTACCTTGGTAAGCCCTTTATTCTCCAGCTGCTTTGTCCACACCTGAGCCTCCACCACCTCCTGCTACCCCTGCCCTGTCTTTTGCTTTCATCTGAGCATCCTTTTCCCCTTCCCAGGCTGATGAGCATTGCACATTGTTCACCCTCCTTCCTAGGGACCTTGTACCCCAGCCCCAGCCCCTGAGTTTCTGGGGTGTAGTTCACCCTGCCTCTTTCAGGCGGCCCAGGAAGACACACCACACTCTGTTACTATTACACATCTTAATTGTTTTTGTTTTTTAATGATGATGTTGCTGAAATTTGGCCTCTCTACACTAGTGCTGGATTAAATCTCAGAGACAGAGCTTTGGGTGAAGTAGGAAGAAATAGCTTTCTTTCTTTGCCAGGCAAAGGGGGCCATGGTGGGCTAACGCCCTCAAGATTGTGTGTCCACCCTGGAGCAGGTAGTGAGGAGTTTTTCAGCGCTCAAGGAGCAGGGCGTGGTCAGTTCGTGGACGCTTTTCTGATTGGGTGTTGGTGAGGTAACCGGGAGTCAGCATCATCCACCTTCTGGTTCCAGCCACTCTGGGGTCTACATGCTTGTGGGCAGCAGACAGTTAACTTCTTACACCTGTGGGAGTTTCAGTATCTACAAAACAGCTCAAAGGACATGGCTCAGAATATTATCTACAGTCCTTGAGGAAGAACTAAAGGTCCTTGACCTTGTTTAATGGCTAAGATATTATTATTATTATTATTATTATTATTAATATTAATATTAGTATTAATATTATTATTTTTTCTTACTTGACTGTTTTCCTTTCTTTCTGCATTTTTTCACTTTTCTGATTAAATGTTAAAGTTTCTCTACAGACAAAAGGCAGGGAGAGGACATGGGTAGGGGTCTATTCTGGGCAAGCCTCATAGGGTCCTGCTTGGTTGCAATGGGAGCAACATACGTATACTTCTGTCATTAAAATTTTCATATAAAATAAAAATATCCCTTCACAGCCCCATCCCCTACCTTCCTCTATCAATTCTCTGTTCCACTCCCAGAGGTAACCACTGTGCCATTCCCATGGTTATCCTTTCCGCCCCTCTGCACACTCACAGATAGACACGTGCGCACCTTGGTATGTGCCTGTGCATATCTTTGCATGTGTCTTTGTGCAAGTGATACAGGCCCATTTTGATGATTGTCTGCAACTCAATTTCCCCTTAATGATGTCTTCCCTATTTTTCCAGGGCAGCACATACAGATCCTCACCGTGTGTCAAACACCGTTGCTCAGGATCCCAGAGTTGATTGAATTAGCTCACAATTAAAGAGCATTTCAATGGTATTTAATCAGTTATTAGTCCAAGTGGGGCTGTGGAGCAATCTTGCCCACATGCCTTCCTGCCTGGGTGAGGGTTCTCCAGGCTGGATGCATTTGCACATCTGCTAAGGCTCCTGTTGAGAAAGGTGCCTACGTCTCCTCCACAGTTGTGAGGGGAGCCCACCTGAGAACTGGAGGTGGCTCCTTGTGGGGAAGCTAGGGGCCCTGGTGAGATGGGAGCCTCACTGCACCCTTTGGGGGGTTTGCTGCACCCTTTTGGGGGTTTGCTTGCCCCTGCTGGTGTCTGTCATGGGGAGGTCCAGGCAGAAGTGTGAAGGGTGCTGGGAACAGGGGACACCTCTGGATAGCCGCTCACTCCATGAAGGAAGAGGACAGGCAGATGGTGTTTGTGTGCAGGGGCCAGTCTGAGACCGGGGATCCTGCTGTGGCATTGGTGTCCTGGGCCAGGCTCCTGGGGTCACCAGTAGACACCCAGGCACCTGGGATCCCATGTGTAAAGTGGGCAAAATCTGCAATGCACTAAATGCATGTCTCACACACACTTCCGCTTTGGGGCCCTGGATGGGGGTGGGGACATTAGGAAGGGATTGGCCCCAAATGAGGGAGCAGCTGATGTGCCTCAGGGACACCAAGGACTGGCAAGTAGAGGGGGCTGATCCTGTGGGTAGTTGCTGAGGCTGGCACAGGGGGGCAGCAGCCCAGTGACCAGTGCCTACCTCGGGCTGCTCTGTCTGCCGGATCCAGAGCAGGGACATTGCCCAGGACCCTGAGAGCAGAGGGCAGCAGGGAGACCCAGGGTCCTGGCCCCTGCATCCCCGTGGCAGGGGCTCTGTGAGCCTGTGTGGACAGATAGCCCAAATCAGTCACATTTTAGAGTAGGTCAGTCAACAGCACATTCGTTTAGAAAAGCTACTTTAGTATTATTATTCATTTCAAACATGGGTGATATATTTTAAAGTCTAATTCAAACTTTAAAATTCTTCACAGACTTTGGCTGGAGTCCTTGTCTAAAATATAAATGGCGTAATTTGCATTGTTCTTCTACACCATTATTTCTTTGTTTCAATTTTTCAAAGTTGTTATAATTCCTCCTGCCCTTGTGTTTGTTCTCAACTGAGCAGGTCTGCTTTCCTCTCATAAACTGACTTGAGTATCTGTTGCTGAGGGGTGTAATTTGATGATAAATTCATAAAAGCCACTCCAGGAGAATTCTACTTTTGTTTTCAGGACAGGCATCCTGTGTTGTGTGTCTTTCCATGCCTGCAGGGTGACCAGCACAGGTGAGGGAGGCATAAGGCAGAATTAATGACCTTCATAATTGCCTTAATCATCCATAGACACACACTTAAAGGGTCAGTTTTGGGGCCAAACAATATGACATCAATGCAATTGACTTTAGAAAATGAAGTTATGGCTATAGGGCATCTAGATATAGAGGGGAATATACCTTAACGCTAAGGGCCCGGAAAGACAAAACATTTGTTTCTTTAATCTGAGTTTCTTTGTGGTTGTGTATTGTCCTCCGGAATCTTATTTGGGGATTTATAAAATATTCTGGCATTCTTCTCTTGGAACAGGCAGTCACCTCATAATTTTGTTTTCTCTGTTCACTAAACGGCATCAATGAACCACCAGCAGAAAGGTGAACTGGTTTCTGCTTCGAGTTCTCCCATTCACTGTGAGTTTGGTGTTTGGAATAAGATGACCAGAGAGTAAGGAGGCTCCCGGCTGTGTCCACAGGGGCAGCTTCCCCCAGCCATGACTTCCATAACTCAGGACCCACGTGGAGCAGGTCCTGCGCATGTTAGAAACCCAAATGGAAACTTGCACTCAGCTGGTCATTAAAAAATCTAACCAGGGGCTTTATGGAACACTTACAGTAATGTGAAGAATGATTTTGTACATGAGCTTGTTGAAAACTTAAAACCTCAATGACTTCCTACTGTGGATTTTTGGCCCCAGTTTTAGGCATAAGATGCCAAGGGCACACACAGTTTTATCTGAAGTAGGTTTCATGGCAGATCAAGAAATCGTTGTTACACAGAGATTTCTGGAGCCACAGCCCTGAGCCACCAGGGGGATGGGCGGGGATTCGGGGTCCGGAAGATCAAGAGACTCCAACCTATGCAGGGACATTGAGGGCCCCTGAATGTCCTGGGAGGAGACTCAGCACATCTGGGGCCTGCACACAGCAGTCACGCAGAGAAATGGCCAGTTCTGGGCAGCCCGGAGGGACGATCAGTGTCACCTGCCAGCTCTACCTGCACACGAGGCCCAGGAAGGAGGGGCTTCTGGAGCCGAGGGGACTGACAGGGGACACCTGTGCCCCCCACAGTCCAGCCCCACCATTGGAAGTGGCAGCACCTGAAGAGCAACTCAGCAGTGTGTCCTGGGGCCCCAGATGCGTGGGGCTCGGTGTGTATTCCGGTGGCCCTAACACAGCACCACAAACTGGGGGGCTTAATACAACAGACCTTTATTCCCTCACAGTCTGAAGGCCAGATGTCTGAGATCCAGGTGTCTTGGGGCCCAGCTCCCTCCACAGGCTCCGGGGGATGACCCTTCCTGCCTCACTCAGCTGCTGGGGCTCCAGGTATTCCTGGGCTTCTGGCTACATCACTCCAAACTCTGTCCCTGTCTGTACATGGCCTCCTCCTCTGTGTCTGTGTCTCTCTTCTGTTTCTTATAAGGACACTTGCCATTGGACTTAGGGGCTACCCAGATAATTCAGAATGATCTCTTCACATCACCATCCTTAAATCAGTTACATCTGCAAAGACCGTTTTTCCAAACGCGGTCCCATTCCCAGGTGCTGGGTGTTAGGACATTGACGTATCTTTTGATGGCCGCCATCTAACATGCAAAGGGACTTAACACATGGTTCTTCTTGCTCTTGGTGGAGGAAGTCTTGGACAAACTCCCAGTGATGGCCATGTGGAGAGGAAACTTTGACAGGACTGTAGACACCGTAGCCTGGGGTCACGGTGGGGAAGGGAGAAATAGCGCCTTATGGCGGGGTTTCTTCATGATGACAAGACAGTCTCAGAAACGCCTTAGGAAAATGACTAGGGCCCCAGCCATCCCCTAGACGAGCAATGGGACAGGCCCCCTGGTGCCCTGAGCCTAGGTGTCTGGGAGTTTGTTCCCTTCTGCCACTTTACTAGGTAAGTGAGGCCTTCCTTTTGTTTTCGTGAACATTCTAGTCATACTGAAGCCTCGGAAGAGAGTTTTCTTTTAACTCTTTTCATGCCTGTCATGGTTGTATGGAGCTCCACTGTATTTCCTCTCTGCCTTTCCAAACTAAAAATCAACGTGTTTTTGTCTTACGTGTCCTCCTAGACTTCAGTGCTCAGACTGGTGAACTAACAAGACACCCTTTGAGAACTGGCACCAACGCTGTCTGACTTATAACTGATCAAATTAAAGAGGGTAAAGCCACCAGATTTTAATGTCATGTAATTAAAGTTACCCTCATTATGGACACGAAAGGAAAGGGTAGCCCTTTTAAAGCTACTTTAATTGCTGTTGCCAAGTCCGGACTTCTTAACTTTTCCACAGTTAATTACACTCTGAGTTTCTAGAGCTGCTTTCATCCAGGAATTCTGAAGTGCTTTTGATTCACGTACAGCTTCCTATTAAGTCAGGCACTCTAGGCTGTACTAGACTAAAGTAAGAGTCGGCGCCCATGGGTGACAGAAATCTACACTGAAAAGGCATGAGCAGTGGTAGCTCTTGGTACCTGTAACCGAGCCTGGACTCAGCTGCTCTGCTACCTTCTGGGAGCCAAGGGCACAGATGGGTCCCTGGGTCCTGTTGGTAACCTCCACCTCCCACCTTTTTGCCTGTCTTGGCTTGTGTGATCCTGTTGTCATTGTCAGAAAGGCTCTGTCCACGTGTGGCCCAAAGACATTAGCCTCTCTCTGCTTCCGTCCAACCAGTTTCCCAACTGGAGACGTGAAAGCATTGTCAACAAATAACCTACCGTAATCAGCCACCTCTCTTCTGCCCACTATCTAGCCCAGAGACTGGTGCTGAGTCAGTGACTGTCGAATGAAAGGTGCAATGAAAGGGCATATTATCCTCTGCACTGGGATGCTGGTGCCAGGTTCCTACCAGTTCTTCAGCATCTTTACTGGTCAAGAGAGTGTCCCCAACTGCTCCAGTGGAATTAATCCCCCTTCATGGTCCCTTCACTGACTCTTAGATCTCTGTTGCAATGTTGATGATAGTCTACTTTCTGGCTGGTTCTGGCTGGAATCAGTTTGGATTCATTCCATTACACACAACAAAATATTTGACTAGTCCTGACTTAAGCGGAAGAGTCACTCCATTTTCCCACATAAGAAGACTGGAGGTGTGCATTTCAGGGTTTGATGCAGTGGCTCCATGGTACCATGAAGGCCAAGACTCCTTCTTTTTTTCTGCTCTACCATCCATAGCTTGTTGATGTTGCCTCATGGCTTCAGTATGACTGCCACAACTTCAAGCCTCACACCTTCAGACATGCATGTTCAAATAGGGAGAAAAGAAAGGCAGGCAGAAGAAAAAGAATTTACTTATCCCTGAAAGAATGGTCATTCTCAGGACTCCCCCAGCAGAGTTTTCATAAGTCCCAATGCTAGAACTAGGTCAATGGCCATGCCAGATGCAAGGAAGTTGGGGACATTGAGCTGTATGGCAAAGGGAATGGGTTGCCTTGAGTAGCGTTGTGTTCCCAGCATGGGCCCCAGGGCCCAGCACACTCCTGCTTGTTGCCGTCTGTAGGTCTGCTCACATAACCCCAGCCTCTACTTCCAGAAACGTGGCGGACGGCGCTTGCTTTCTCACTTGAGACTGGATGTGGCCATGTGTCTTGTGGAGGGTGTACTGTGAGTAGAGGGGCATGTGCCATTCCCTAGAGCAGCTATAAGGGCAGGTGCATGATTCACATGTTGAGATGAAGCCTCCATCAGCCTGGGGACCTTCGTTGGGAGGGTGAGCAGAGGCCCCATGGCCTCCCTGACGGACACGTGACAGGAACGAAAAGAAGCCTTTGGTGTGTGAAGTCTCTGCGAGTCTGAGGCTGTGGGTTACTGATTGATTCTCATCATCCCTGACTTGCTATATCAGTGTGCAAAGTGGAAGGGATGCAGGGGCCATCCGAGGGCATCTCAGGGTCTGCCAGTCCCCTCCACCATCACTCAGGGCAGAGAGTTTACCCCCCTCCCTTAGGCCTTATCCCTGTGTGACTCTTCATGCACAATAGCTGGTTCTTATGTTGATTTGCATTTAATTAAGATCCATTCTTTTCATTTACCCATCACTGTTTTAAGGGGGTAAGGAGAGAGGGTAACAATAGAGAAGAAAGAAAATTGGGGCGGGCACCAGGAATGAAGGATGCAGTCTTTTATATTGATTCAGGCTGCGGGAATGCACCATATTCTCCAAAAAAGACAGAGAGAGTCTTCTTTCAACCCCTTCTACCTTGACGCATTAATTCTGCCCACAGAAGGTACCATATTATAGGTGGGCTTGCCTCAGTGGAATACAGATTTCAATCTGAAAAGAAAATGTGTGTGTGTATAATGTAAATGAATTAATTTAAAATACATTGGGAAGCTTAATATTTAAATGAAGGCAATCATGAATATGTTTGAAAAATAAATAATTACCTGCAAATTATCCTGAAGACACCAATACATGTACTTAAAGTAGTCAGAATTGGTGACAGTGAAAGACACCACCAGCCCTCCAAATACCAACATTTAAAATCTGGGCCAATAGCCAAGATCACTGCCCACATGAAATAGTTCAAAACACGAGTCCACTCACTGCACCTAGCTGCTGCTGTCCCTTTGTTTTCTTTTGGAATTATCCTCTTGACGTGAAGAAATGCATTTCTGAAGTTAGAATTAAAAAGCAAAATGAAGGAAACTCCCGAGGAAATACTCAACTCCACTGCTTTTCACATTTGTGCTATTTTATATTCATTTTTTTTTTTCCAGCTAAGATTCAGGATGTGTAATGAAACCCGGCTACCACTCTTGCAGAATCTTAAATTTGGGGATACCACAGACTTTTCAGATGTTTGGCTTTTCAAGCTAAACTTTTCAAGTATTATGATTCTGATGTGAAATCTGTTTCCAAATATGGGTGAGCTCACCATCCAGGTGTGGGTGGTGTGACAGGAGGGACGCCAGCTGGGCTAGGGCAGCCAGGGATTCATTTCTGACTGACAATGCCACTTTGTCCGTAGGTGGAATGTACTGGATGGTTCATCATTCATTCACTTATTTTTAAAATTGGTACCTTCCTCCTCAAGTGGTTCAATACAGGAAAAAAATGTAGTCTGTGATTTAAACTTTATTTTGCTGATAATTTAGACTTTGGTGGTTTTCTAAAGATGACAGATAATGGTTGTGTCAAAACAAGAATATCGAAGTGAGATTTGAGGGTCTCTACTTCTTTTAAAAGTCCTTTTCATCAATTATTGATTTGGAGGATGTTTACCTTCTAATGGAAGCAGCGGCTGATGGAGCAGAGAGGGAGGGTGCTTTCTGACAGCAGGAGGAAGCCAGGAAGTTTTGACAAGGTAGAGGGGGACCACTTCTGTGTGAAGCCACATCCTCTTGACACATGTCTTGGGAGGCAAGGCTGTGACAAGACAGGCTGATGCCTGGGGCGGGATGTCAATTGGGCATCTTCTCCCCTTCAATTATCCAGCAGCTGATAAAAAATAAAATGAAATAAAGTTTAAAATTTGACATGATTCACTAAGTTAGTCATCACAAGTTTGCATAGAGTTCAGTCTTAGAGCTGTTGGCCGGCCCTCCCAGTGGCAAGGAAGTTGACTGCGCTCTCTTCTCCCAGCCACGGGGCTCATCTCAAGCTGCAGGACCAACCAGACCAGAAATGCTGGAAGGATACAGATCCTTGAGAAAGGAGCCTCTCCTCCCCTCCCAGAGCTTCCGAATGTGTGCCTTGCTGCAAGGCATGGAAGGCATAAGGCAGGTATTTCTCAAAGTACATCAACTCCTGTCATTGGGTTTTTACATTTGATTGTTTTGTAGCTATTATTATTTTAAATAATCAGGGTCTATGCCATTTCTCTCTTGGAACCAAACAGTTTCCTTGGGATACAGTACAGAGCTGTGCACAGCAAAGAAAGGGACAGAATATCCGGAAGGGATCCACACATTAAACCAATAGTCAGTTAATTTACTCGGTTAAGAATGCACCTAAGTGGTACCCTAATGGCGTGAACCAAAGTGCTGAGAGCTGTTTCCTCTACTCCCTGGGTACCATTTACTATTCCAAATGACCAATTTCTGAATGACACATTGGGAGACTAAATGAATTCATGCCATTGATTTTTTTCTTTCTGTGAAAATAATTTAGACACATGCAAGAAAATACAGAAAATTGTAAAAGAGAAATAATTCTTCCATTCAGGTATAACCCTAGGCAATATTTTGGGGGATATAAATACAAACATAAATAAAATGAGGATCATATTTTATATAGTGTTTTGTAACCAGACATTTCAATTAAAATTATATTAAAGCATTTCCCAATGTCATTTAATATTCTTAGAAATATGTCATCCTATTGGATAAATATAATTCATTTAATCCTTTCTCTATTTTGGAGCACTGAGTTGGTTTGGGGTTTTTAAATAATTCTAGATAACAGTGTTTTTTATAATTGTATACCATAATCTTTGAGACCTCAGTTAGCTCTTTAGGGTAGATCTCTAGGAATGAAATTCTTAGGAAAAAAAATGTACACTTTGTAAAGGCTTTTGATACATAATTCCAATTGCCTAGTAAGACACTACAGAGTGTCTTTTCTTTCTTTTTCTTTTTTTTTCTTTTTTACTTTTGCTCCATTGCTCATTCAAAGTTTGGAAACTGTGGTATGCAACATGGCAGCTGCTTGCCATGCGTGTTATTAAATCTAAATGCAAACACAGTACAATTTTAAATATAGTTCCTCAGGTTCACCAGGCACATTTCAAGTGCTCAGTAGCCATGTGAGACTAATGGCTAGTGCAGTGGGCAACGTAGATATAGGACATTTTCATCATGGCAGAAAGTTCTAGAGAGCAGTGCTCTAGAATCACTAGATTCTAGAATCTAGAATCATGACCCAAGAGGTGGGCTGGGAAGGGCCACCTGAATTCAAAAGACATGGGTACTAGGTCCATCAGGGCACCTGCAGCGCTTGGTAACACTCTTCTCGAATTGCCTTACTGGTAAAGCACTTCACTTCCTCAGGATGGGAAACCTTGTAACTTCTGTGACCTAAGGGAGCAGACATCATTCAGGGTGATGTGGCTCTCACGGGGGGCTCAGGTTCATCCTGCGTCTTGACACTGTCAGGAAATGTTCAGGCCTCTGTTTTAAATTAAAACACAGGTCATGTTAATGTGACAGATATTTATCAGAATGCCCCATTTTTGAAGGGTTCTGCCACTTAGCTTCCCTGATAACAATCTTGGTGATCCTGTTTCCCCTGGGCATTGAGAAGTGGGGGAAATAACCTAATGGGAAAAGTTACTATGTATTGTTATAGTACAGTTGTTACTAGTTTTCAGCTCTTTGAGATTTGCTGCCTTTTAACTAGTACCCACCTCAGTGGAAGACAGAGAATGGCGCCAGCTCAGCTGGTGAGGGATGTGCGGCTCTTTCTGGGCCTGTGAAGTCCCTCTCCAGACTGATCATGGACAAACGGTCAAGGTGAGGCTCATGTCCAGGTTGTTTGGCTTTTTGTTTTTATTTTTTCAGTACAACTTAGATTTGAGAACGTTGGTAAACCCTAACGTGAAAGAGCTCTCAAAAAAAAACCCATCGGATTTGGTTTCCAATGAGAAAATGCTGTACTCAGGCTTTCGGAGCTCTGAAGAGCGCACATTCCAGTGGACGGCTGTGAGAACGTGGAGAGGGGGTGGTCACGTGTGGGGTCCTGCTCTGCCCTCAGCCCTTGGTGGGGGTGGGCTTCGTGCTCGGTCCCCGCTTCCCTTCCAGCAGCACCCAGTGTGGTTACCCCAAACGTCCCTTGCAGCCCTGCAGCCAGTCCCGAGAGGCAGAAAGGGGCAGCAAAGCTCCCCACGTGTTCCTTGCAGGTGCAGGAGGGTAGGTGTCTCTTAGAGATGGGCGGCCACAAGGCTGGGAGACAGTGAATCGTGATGGGCATCCTGTGTTGATGGACTGAAGATGGGCAGTGCCCTGCATCCAGGCCCAGCCTCGTAATAAGACAGAACCACCATACAGCGGGGCTCATCCCCAGGGCCCCTCCTCCTGCCCCGTTGGAAGCCCACATACTGCAGAAAAAGGATACTTATGGAAGTAAATTTCTACTGAGAAGTGTAGGCTCTGCCCAGATTGATTTCTCTCTCCTACTGCCACTGGGAGGATTTCCTCCTTGCTGGACTCTGACCCTGGAGTTGGTGATGAGGGGATTTATAAGGAAAATCCTCTTAGTTTATTGATAAGGGCTGTGTGGTGCAGGCAGGGGCATGTGCAGCCTCTTCTCCAACATGTGGCCTTGTCTGTAGCAGGATCGGAGCCCCAGGAGCCCTGCACTCTTGTCTGTATCGGTGCCTGGAGCCCTGATAATGGGCTGGACCAGTGGGGGCTGTGCGCAAAACTTGCTGGACCAAAGCTAGGGGATAACTCTGCCCTTAAGTGCAGGAGCTACAGATTGAGCCGCGCATGCCCAGCCGGGTCCTGGTCACACAGGGTCATGCGGACGACTGAGCCACAAGGTACATGAGGGTGACCAGCTTGTCCGGTTTGCAGTGGATTTTCTGGTTTTCCACACTGGAGGTCTCAGTCCTGATAGCCTCCGCCTCCATCCTGAAAAAATCTGGACTGTTGGTCATATCCCTTGTATCCCAGCAAGCATGGACTGAGTTCTTACAGTTTTCCTATAGAAGTGTCCCTTTTTTTGTACAGTTGGCTGCAAATGAATGTTCATGAGATAATTACCCTCTTACCTCCCATAAATTAGTGTCACTTGCACAGAACTTGGACTTAGGGTGTGGGGGAAGGAGCTCTGCCCAAGGAGAGCTTTTTTCCGGTCCCATTGCAAGCACCTGCCAGAGGGAGAGCTGGATACCGGGTCACTGCTGGGGAAGTGAGGTGGGGGGACAAGAGGGTCTTCATGGGCCAAGCCCAGGCAGATTGCCTGGGTGCCTGGCACTGGGGCGGCTGCAGGTCGACTTACTAATCGGAAGCTTAAATGCAGATTCAGCAGCAGCCCTTGGGAGGACCAGGAAGCAGGTCAAAAGCAGTGCAGTGTGGCCCAGAGCAAAACTCATTAATCCCAGCCCAGGTATCTGAGTCATGCCCTGGAGTGGAGAGCGGGCAGGGCATAAACCCTCCTTGGTGTATTTACAAAGAGCCTGAGAACATTCTGTCTTCAAGGAAACACTCTCCAGATTCTTTATAGTTCATTAAAGAGCAGGAGAGTATGAAATAATTTCATCTGAAATCTGAAGTGCCCAATGAGTAGGATAAATGTTTGACTTTATTTTGGCGGTGTTGAGAGATGTCTTTGATTTCCAGTGCTTGCTAAGCTTTTCGTTTTCCTGAGTGCAGGTACTCTATTATAAATTAACAAGGGAAAGGAAAGGAACAGTGGGGTTTTAATTGCATATAATTACTTGGGATGCCAAAGTATTTTACAATTGAGATAATTTGCCTGAAAGTGTTGGTATTTAGTGAACAGAATTTATGGTAATTCCCTGATTTCCCCCCAACTGCCTAGTAATCTTTATAACAAGGAAGTAGGTGCCCAGTAAGAATTCTGAACTGAAACAAAGCCATACATGAAAGTGCTTAAAATGTATCTGTTTGTCTTTGTTTCGGTAGGAATCCAAAACAAAGTCATCTGATTGAGGATCAGCAGAAGAGTGAGTGAGGGAAGGTTCGCATTTCTTTGAAGCTGGTAGAGGCAGGGAAATAATCCGTCCAAACAACGGAGGCCTTTAATTCCCAGGCTCCAGCACGGAAAGCCATTGTGAAGTGGGATTTGCTGGGTTTCAGGTTTTAATTTGAACTGTACAAGCAGGTGCAGTGGCGGAGGCAGAGTTCTGCTCTCATACTGCTGCCTCTGCTGGTGAGTGAAATTCACCATTAATCCCGCTTTCTGCGCTCTCTGCCTGAGATCACAGAGGTTCTGCAGATGCCGTCCCCCTTTCCACTCGGTTCTCTTCTTCAGGAGCTGCTCTTACCTGGGGACACAGTTTCCTTAGAGGCAAAAACCACACAAGTGGAGGCAAGTTCAGTTTCAAATCTGAAAAACAAAACTTCACCGGAAAAAAATTCTCATTTCACCGTAAAATGATGTGGACGGAAACTTCAAGGAGAAGCCAGCATTGAAAGTGCCTGTTTCTAAACAAAGGCTCCAACTGCATCACTGTCGCCACCCAGATGAGGAGGCCCTCGGGGCAGTGCCCCTGCCCATAGCATGGGTTCATATTTTCCCTCCCAGACTCGTATTTACTGCACCCACTCATTCTCGACCTAGGAGTGACAGCTAACTCAGGGAACCCGGAGCCTCTGTTAGCCCTCGCAGGAATATGGATGGATGGGTGAGACGCTCCGCACTGCAATGTCCTCCTGACGGTGGCTGGACCCTCTACGCTGCCAACCGCAGACACACAGAATAGGAGGAGTGGTCAGTGCAGGTTTCCCCAGCTCTGGGGATGCTTTCCTTTCCATCATTCCCATCGACATTCTCTGATTTTTCCCGCAGTCAGGCATGGCAGCGTCCAGGGAATGCAGAGTGGGTAGGAGCTCAGAACACAGAATGCAGCAAGGACCATGCCCTGCAGAGCTGCAGAGCTGAGGGGAGCCACTGCTGTATGCAGCCCCTGGGCGCAGGTGACTCACCTCATCTGACTCACCAGCCCCCTTAGGGGCCGGGCTGGTGTGCTGGGCTGGGACTGAGAATGGTCAGCCATGCCAGTGACCATGAAGGACCTTCTGGTTGGAAAGCCGTGTGCAGAGGCTCAGAGGACCATGGAATTAGAGGGAGTATGAGGGTCAGCCAGGGCATCTGGTGCCGGGAGGGGTGAACCCAGTGTCCTGGGAGTGAAGGTTCCAGGTGGCCCAGGACATGTGAACCAGGCCAATTCCACCCCACATCCTGAGGGCTGCAAGGAGCTCTGACCCCATCTCAGCCCCAGGGCACGTGGTTGGCGGGGAGTGATGAAGTGTCTGACAATCAATGCAACAGTGATGGTTCAGGAGGGGAAGCACCAGGGCAGGAGCCCGTTCTGATGCGAGACAACGGAGAGGACCATATTCAAGGTCTCCATTGTTATTTCCTACCTCTGTGAACTTGGGTGGGTTACTTACCTCTCTTTTGAGCTATGACTTTATTTTCAAAGTGGAAATTGAAAAACAACCTTCTTTCCAGTTCTGAGAATTGAGTGCCATACTCTCTATACACTGGTTAATAGAAGCGGCATCTTTTCTTCTGTTATTACTTTGTTCTACCAGATGGAAGGACTCGGCTCTGGGAAACACCAGGGGAAGCATGGAGGTGGGGAAGTCTGAACTGACAGGAATCAATGAAACAAGACACCAGACAGGATATTGTCCTTTCCTGTTTATTTTTTCCTAGTATAATCCAGAAGGATGTCTTTTTTTTTTTTTTTTTTTTTTTTTTTTTTTTTTTTTTTTTTTTTTTTTTTTTTTAGCTTGGACTAGCCCCTGGGCAGTGAATTAGGTTTGGAGGATGATGAGGGTGCTACCTAAACGGAGCTGGAGAGAACATTTGTTCAAAATATGACTTTGGGACACAACTGTTGCAGGGATGTTCCTGCCAGTGACTACAGCTCAGCTCACTGTCACAGCCTCTGTGTTTATACTCCAGACCCTTCACCTGCACATCAGGAAGTCCATCCTTGAAACAATCCTGCTGCCCACTGCATATTTTCTTTCCTTGCAGTCTCTGTTTGTGACGTTTTGTCATCCTGCAGCCTGTCGTCCCTGAGTGGCACAATCCTGAAACGTGGGCACCACCTCTGATGGTGGGGGTACTTGGAAGAGAGGGAGTCTTGACAGTAGATAGAAAACCTGCTCTTAAGCTAATACTCACAGAATGTCTAATTGAACTCTTAACTTTCCCCTAAAACAGTGCAAAGTACTTCTCACGGTTTTCTCCTTGTCTTGTCCTCAGCACCCCGCAAGATTTCTTTTCATCCCCAATTTAAAGTCCAGCGGTCTTATGGCTACTACGTGTGGAAGCCGAGATTTAAAACCAGGTGGACTGACGCCAGAGACCTTGCTGAACCATCATGTCGACTGGGGGAAAATTGAGACTAGTTGGTGAGCAGCTCAAAATGTTCAGTGTTCCTGAAAATGGCCAGTATGCTTGTATTTCAGGACAGAATTGCAGGTCTCCTCACATGGGTTTTGATAATTCA
This sequence comes from Lipotes vexillifer, assembly GCF_000442215.2. NCBI lineage: Eukaryota > Metazoa > Chordata > Mammalia > Artiodactyla > Lipotidae > Lipotes > Lipotes vexillifer. The sequence continues at coordinate 800,750 of NW_006799734.1, forward strand.
GTATATTCTCTCAAGCCTGGTGTTTACTGCAGGCCTCTCTCTCCATCTGCTCCCGCGTCAGGTCTCGGTGATCAGTGATCACTGAGCATGGTTTTAGACAGCACATCTCTGTGTCCTTAGTTGGCTTCTGTGGATGCTTCTGTCTCTAGGTCTCCTAGCTCAGCAGCTAAGCTGGGGCCCCTGAGCAGATGACCACCTTGTAATCTTGGCCAGGTTTTGTTTTGCCCATGTGATTTTAAATTGTGGCCATTTTCAACTAGCACTCCATGAACGTTGAACCAAGTGTTGGTTGCGCTACTGCTTTTTATTAACTCTTTCATGAATTACACCAAGATGGAAGTGAGGTTTGCCCGCACATCCAACCTGGTGTCTCTTCGGAGCCTTTCTCCTCCCGTTACCAGTATTGAGTTTTCATTTTCAGTGCTCACATGCAGGAAACTGAAGAAAGTGGCACTGCACTCCGCTTCACTCAAGCCCTCAGAATGTCACACCTGTCCCAGCTTACCTGGCAACCCTTCACTTTGTACAATGACCCTAAAATCTCTTCCTTGGAGGCTTTAATCTTTGTCATAATCCAGACACTTACCCCCAGGTGGCCTGGAGTGAGTGGTTGCTCATTTATTGGGGTCCTGGCCAGGTGTCACCTGGTGAAGCCAAGTACCTCATGTAGCATCACCTCCTCGAGTTCACTGGACGGGCCCCCGAAGCACGAGCCGGGCTTCTCTTCTCACAGGTAGTTATCGGAGCTTTTAGTAAACCGCTTCATCTTCCTCTCTTTACAATTGTCTCTACCAGTTTACTTTCTCCTGTGAGGCTAATGAGACCCTATTTGTGCTGTGATCCTCCTTTAAATAGGAGTTGCTTTGCGGGGCCGAGCCACCGCCTCTCCTGCTCACACAGGCTTGCTTTCTTCCTCAGCCCATTGGGGTTTGCATTTCAGCCTCTCTGGGCATCTCGTGCAAGGTCCCAGTGTTTCTTCTATGAAGGCTGCAAGCTGACTCTATATTTTCTTAAGTTTTTTCTAAACTTTCCCCCTCAGTCTGCTGTTAAACATTCTCTTGCTACTTTGAAGCCTGTCCTTTTGAAACTCATTGTTTCTGTATGATCCCCGGAGGGATCCCCAAGTGTTTAAAATATCAGAGCTGATTGTGCCGTGGCCACCGATCCTAGGGGGACCCGTCAGTCCATTTCCTGGATCGGAGGGTCTGAATGCCTTGTGAATAGTAAGTCATGAATTAGCGTCTCCTCTAAGTCAGAATAATGGGTTGTTTTCTTAGTACACTTGTGAACACAAGGGTGGATTCTTTCCAGATTGGCTGACGATCAACCAGAAAAATGCATGAAAAGAGCTACAGCACCCCTCACCCCTGGCTTTCTCTCCAGATGCCACGTTCCCCAGCTAAATGGGCTGGAATCTGTAAGGAACACTGGGTTCTGTGTGTGTAGACCCTGGAAATAGCTCCCAAAGCTCTGAGCTCCAGCATGCAAGGCAGGCAGTCTGAATAGCGTGGGGTGCCCACCCGCCCATGCAAGCAGCTCTGCTGGTCTGCGATGCAGGTGTCCTCCAGCAACAGACCTGATTAGGGTTGGGGGGCTGGAGGTCCCATCTACGTCCCACCCCTGGCTTCTGACCCTCCTATTAGAGTACAAGGACACCTATGACTGTGCACCTTCTAGTTTCTGAATCATGGTTCCCAGTTCCATACTCCCTGTTGAGTACAAAGGAAAGAATTTCATCCTTTCCCCCCGAAAACTCTCAACTTTCACAGATAAAATTTGAGCCCTTTGGAGAATATAGCACTGAAGATTGTTAAAATGACTAATAAACCCTAACTACTGAGAGGTAGGTGTTGCTGGAAACCTAAATTCTGCTTAGAGGGCTGTGTGCCACTTCCTCCCTTGCTCCCTCTCATCTGATCTAATATCAAGAAGTCAGTCTGGCACCATTATCCTCCCTCATCAGAGAATATGCAAACTACCCCGTCTGCCACTGGTTTTCATTCTTTTCTCCTTGGTGATGTGCTCTGTGGAGAAACACAGGAAGTTGATTTTAGCAAGCACGTGCATTCAAGTGCAATTTTATCAGAAGAATCACAAGCTTTTGGGGACTCACAAAAATTCCACACCCATTAACAACATGCCCTGAATCAGATCATGGTTTTGTGGGCCTGATGGTTTTTCGCAATACTTACAAGAAGCATGTGCTTTGGACTCATTTTTTTAAAAAGAGACTCTTTATCACAACTTAAATGTATCACTTCTCACAATGTGGTAGCTGGCTTCAGGAAGGACAGAGGCTGTGGTCGGGACACCTGTGTTAATGCTGGTCCAGAGGCCCATGTGCTCAGTCCTTGGTGCCGGTAAAGAGAACAGCCAGAGCACCATGCCAACTAAACCCAGCCCTCAGGAAATGCAACTTGTGTCAATAACTCAAGGTGGTAGTTTTTCTATAGGAATATTCTGGGGTTGTATACTGAATCACCCAGAGTCTCTTATTTTTCCCCAAATAATGACATCCATTTTTCCACTCACATGACAACACAGCATCCTCCATGGACCATGTTTGTGGTGAACAGGGCCGGCTACGTCATTTGCAAGACGCAGTGAAAGATGAAATTCCAGGGACTCTGGTTCAAAAATTACTAAGAATTTCAGGATGGCAAGAGAGTAGCATTAGACAAAGCTTGAGGCCCTCTGTGGGGTGGTCCCCTGGGAAGCTGAGTGGCACATCCCTGAAGCCAGCCATGGGGGTGGACGTCACTGTGTAGGGCAAAGCTGGTGCATCCTTCCCAACCAGAACGCCCGTCCCCCATCACAGTCCTAATGCCTGTGTGTGTGCTTGTCATTTTCCTGCAGCAGGGGCTACATCCTTACCCACGGGTCTGCCTACCCTGTCCTGGATCCCCCCAGTTCTGAAGCCCAGCCCACCCCATAATGATAAGTAGACAAAGTGCCAAATTCAGACCCAGCGTCCTGGGATTTTTAACACCCTGGGGAACACTGTGATTTTCAGTCTCTTCATAATTTCAGACGCCTTCTTCAACTGTAACAGCTCTCTTCACACCCCAGGAGATGCGGTCTGGGTTGGCCGAACCTGCAGACAGCGGGGAATTTGGTGCAGCCCCACACCAGGGCTCGGCTGGACAATCGGTCTCTCCATGGGCACTCTACTGCCTGTCTCTTCCCCTGCCTTATCCTCAGATGGCCTGTTTTTACCCATGTTGCAGACTCTAGAGTCTGGACGAGTTTCGGTTTAAGGATGAAGACCGGGATCGGGGTGGGGTGGGCAGCGAGGCTGGCTAGCCAGGCACGGGGACGCGGGCCAGCACTGCTACATCACCCACCCTCAGCCCAGCCCCATCTCACTGGTGGCACAGGAGTGCAGAGGGGCCCATGAGTGGCCAGATGCACCGCAGCCCCCAAGAGGGCAAGACGGCTGGCCTGGGAACCTACTCTGTCCCCTTGATGTGGCCCTTACTGCCATGAAAAGCACACTCGTCATCCCTTCGTTACTCAGCAAGCTCCTTCTGAGAGGGTTTGCTAGAACATCATGGGACATGCCAGAGGGAGGAAGCAGGTATCCGTGGGGCTGTGACTCCAGGGCTAGTGGGCCGATTGGACAGATGCTCACAGGCCCCATGGCCTTACCCTGAAAGGGGGCTGCACGTTCAGGGACCCACACGCACAGCCTTCCAAGCTCTGTGAAGAGTGTATTCGCATGGTCAACCATTCTTGAAAATGACAGGTATTTGATCCACGGTCCGTTAAGTCCTCGGTGTGCCCCCTCCAGCATCCTGTTTGACTGTTCCTCATGCCAGCTGGTGTTTGGATGACCCTGGACATTTGGGGACCTGGGTAAGAGGAGACTGAGTGGGGATACATCAGGCTCCTCTCTGGTGGGTGGATCTCTGTGGTTTGCATCCTCTCCACGTTGTTAGGTGTGCATGTGACCCAGGCCCCCAGCACCCCTGAATCCACTCCGAGAGTCTGACATGCAGAGAGCAAGCAGGTGAAGGGCTGTGTGGCCAGTGGTGTGTGTCCAGGTGGGAAAGACACTGGGAGAAGACAGCTGTGTGGATGGGAGTCTAACATGTGACTAGGTGAGGTGGGGGGTTGTGTGCTGGTCTCTGCAGCCCTGGGTCAGCCCTGAAGGGTCCATCACCCATTTAGGAGCACCTGGGGAGTATGTAAAGCTTTTGAACTCTTATGGAAAGTTGCTTGCAGCAGTAGATAGGGTGGTTCAGAATGGAGACACAGGGTAGGATGTGAGGCTGGATGGCCGATGGGACACAGGAGGTGATGGGAGTTCAGGGTGCAAATGCTGGAGGTGTCGTGTGTCTTCAGTGGGAAGGACAGAGAAGCCGTGGGCCAAACATTTGTGTCTCCTCCCTGCCTCGCACCCAGAACTCATATGAATTAACTGAAGCCCTAAGGAACTCCATATGAATTCACAGCAGCCCTAACTCCCAATTTGATGGTGTTCGGAGGTGGGGCCTCTGGGTGCTGATGTGGTTTAGATGAGGTTATGAGGTTGGAGCCCCCATCAAGGGATCAGTGCCCTTCCAATGAGAGGAGGTGACCGGAACCCTCTCCCTCCACCTATGAGGGTGCTGTCTGTAGGAGGGCTCTCGCCAGAAACCAGATCTGCCTGTACCTCCACCTTGGACTTCCAGCCTCCAGGACCATGAGGAGTAAATGACTCTGGTGTTTTGTGATCACGGCCTGAGCTGTCGGAGCAGCAGAGGGCAGGCTGAGTGCTGGGGTGGCTGTGGTGCCTTTCAGAGGCCAGGAATGTTTCTGGGGGATGTGAGCAGAGGGCGCGGGGTACTCAGGAGGAAACACAGTCCTGAGATGCAGACTTGAGGGCTGGGTGTGGAGCCGTGAGAGGGAAGAGAGAAGTCCCATGAGAAGACCCCAGAGCCCTCCCCCATCCCTCCCCCCTCCCCAGCTCGGAGCACATGTGAGAAGTCTGGAGGGAGGAGGGGTGGGCAGCACAGACAGGGCAGTGGAGTAGTCAGAGGGGAGAGGGGAGCAGAAGATGTGTGTGGGGCCCTCAGCGGCTTGGTGTCTTGTGCACTGTGCCTCCCTCCTGGGCAGTGGGACCACAGCGGGAGGAGTCTGCCTTCCCGGACAAACAACCACAAAGCCCAGAAGAGCTGTGAGGTTTGCTGGGCATCCCTGGAATAGTCACTAGTCCCTGCAGTGTGCAGCCAGAGGCCCCCCAGCCCGCTCCGTGTTCACGGGGCCCCGACTGCCAGTCCCTACCCTCCTGCACCTCATCGGCCCCTCCTGTGCAGGGGGCTGGGCTCAGGGTCCTGTTCTGCTGGCTCGGTGCGTGTGAGCAGAAAGGCAGACGCTCAGAGCCAGGCCTTCCCTCGGTCGGGGCTAGAGACGGCTGCAACTGCTGCTTTGTCCCGGGGACACCGTGTGCGCCGGGCCCGTGGGGGGCGGTCTGTGAGAGCTGGCGAGAATGAAAAGGAGAGACCTTCTCCAGGAGAGACTGACACTGAACCTGCTCAAATCCGGTATGTGACGTGAGTGACGGGTGGGGGATGCAAATTCCACGGAACACGTGAGAGGGAAGATTTCGGGAAAAGAAGGGACCACAGGTAGTGCACAGGGCAGGCGTCCCCCACTGTCCGTGGCTGCGTAAGGATGGGCTGGCCTTGCTCTGGGGCCTGTGACTCTACTGGGCAGGTTTTCTACCCGAACTGCACAGGCCCCTGCCCCTCCCGCATCCAGAACTTGGGCTGATGAGTAGAGTTGTTTAGCAGTGTCAGTTTCAGGTGTACAGCAAAGTGATTCGGTTATACACATACATGTATGTATTCTTTTTCAAATTCAGTTCCCAATTAGGTTGTTACAGAATATTGAGCAGAGGTACCTGTGCACTACAGTAGGCCCTTGTCGGTTACCCATTTTAGAAGTTCGTTCCTTTTGACAATGCCAGCGGAGCAAGCTGTCATCCCACTGTGCTCTCCAGAACTTCTGTGAGAACCTTGAAGCTTATTAACCTGTTCTGATATCCTCCACTTTGCCCTTTTAACCCCAGTTTGAGGAACTCTTGGCTTTTGGCCTTGGATCTCCAATAATTAAGTAAATCAGAAGGTGGGTGCAGAAATCCAGGATTCCAGATCCTTCCACCGAGGAGAAGGAGGGACTGTGGTTGCTGTGGCTGGAAGTATAGTTTCCTGTGGTTGGAGTGTTTGGTGTCTGTCTCTGACTGCAGGGGATGGTCGACGCCACACTCGCTGAAGCCTGAAGACAGGCTCCCAGGCTGCCTGTCTCCCCGGCAGGGCCCAGAGTCCCTGGCTGGGTTTGCAGGGACACAGTCTATCAGCAGCCAGGCGGGAGAAAAGAGATAATAATGACGTGGCAAAATAAAAAAAAATGTTATTTATCATGGCTCCAGTGTCACAAACCTGTTATTTTTATTGTTCTTCAGAATAATGGGATTTATTAAGGCCATTTATCCTCAGGTCACATGGAAAATCATACGTATGAATGGTGAAGAGCAGGCCTGAATATCCAAAAAGCATGAGACCCTGAAAATGAGTTGCTGGGCTCCTTTTCAAGTAAAGTTGTCTTTCAAAACTTTAGAATGCTGCCCTTTTAAGAGAGCCCAGACTATTCCTGTGATATAGCAGTAGAGCAGAAGTAGAAAATAAAACTGCTCAATTTGGGAAAATGTGAAAATTACATGACAATGGTAAAATCCCAGACACAAAATAAAACGAAAACAGCTGTGGATACAAAACCCCGTGTAGACAGTGGAGGGCCGTTTATCTTGAAAGTCAAGGAGAGAATTACCTGCCGTCTTGACCGGCGTGAATTTGGGATGGGGGCGAGCCCAAGCACTGTTCACCAGCCACTGGATTGTGGGCTGTGGAATGCTGTGGATGACTGAAGAGTGCGGTAGTGCTGACCCCAGAAAGGAGGAAACAAGTGGGTGCGCCAGGGTTTTTTGTAGAAAAGCTTTGCCCCAATACCAGAAATGGGGGACCCCACTGTCCCATTATGTGAGTGTCTGGCTGGGACTTCCGGCTGCAGTGTCATAGGATTTGATGAATTCCGACCGCTGGCAGCTCAGGTAGCTCACAATCTCTGAAACGTTACCCTAGGATGATTGATGCATCAGCCCAAGCCCCGTCTGCCTCTAACAGACGCTGGGATCAGACAGAAATGCAAAACCTAAAATTCAAAGTGTCTTCCTGGATCAAGGGCACATCTTTCCCATCCCACCCTGTTTGGGGCTGCCCAATGGACAAGCTGGCAGAAATTCACAGGGAAAGGGGACACCAGGTGGGCAGCGATGCAGCTCTGGAGGCCTGCACGACTTACACGTCAACGCCCGCTGTCTTGAGTTACAGCGGCTGGGCTGTTTGAAAATATCAGAGACCTTCTGCAGATAAACCTCAAGCCGAAATTATCTGCGTGACTGGGATGGAAATGATTTAGTGGAGCCCCTTTGGATGAACCCACAGGCGGGCCTGCGTCTCCTCTGGGGAGAGCCTGTCAGGTTGCCTGGAGAGGCCACCCTCTGTAGCCAGAGGAGCTTTGGCTGGGGGTGCCCTCAAATCCCAATTAGAAGAAAAACACTGCCTGAGAGAAAACACAAGATAAATATGACTGGTCTCACTGTAATTAAGTTAGATGGAAAGTTATTCTGTGTCCAGGGAAGCCAGAGCCCGTTCTGCGGTGCGGTTTTCAAACCAAAGGCGAGGCTTCCAAGATGACAGGAGAACACAGTCCCCGACTGTGTTGGCCCGGGGTCACCCGAGCTGTTCCTTCAGGCAGTTCACACAGAAAGCACAGACTCCGTGCTTCCTAAGTGCCCAGACTCCAAATCAGCTTCTTTCCATGATCCTGGTACCTCCAACTTCCCTTTCTTACTTGGAGGGTGTTCCTGGAAACGATTCCCGTTCTGCAGGGGAGCCATCCAGGGTGCGGGGCAGAGAGATCTGGGGTCCCTGACTCTCACCCACCTGTCCTTGTGAGCCTGCAGGGGAGGCTGGAGTCTGGACTAGAGACGGGAGAGGTGGTGATGGTTTAGCAGGCGGCACTTTGATAGCATCTACTATCATGGTAGGCACAGCTTTAGAGCAATGACTTATTTCTTAATTTATAAATTCCATATCTTTTTTACTGCTGGGGGTTAGAGGAGATGGCCATAGTTTCTCAACGTCCCAATGAAAGTTAAAGTTTTCCTGCAGAAAACGTACACAGTTACACACTAACCGCTGCGTCCAATTCAGGAGGCACCAGGATGTCCTGACCTCACGTGGTGGAGGTGATGGGCGACAGGCATGTTGGGGTCCACTCTGAACGCTTCCTCTGCAGCAGACACCCACGGCCTCTCTGTCCCTGGATGCAGGTCCTCTTCTTCCTGGAGGGAGGCGAGATCAGCCCGGGCAGTGGCATGTGGACGGGTAGGCCTGGGAGGAGATGCGGGCGTGCCGACGGCGTGCGAGGCTCAGAGGCTGCCTGGGGAGGGGTGGAAGCTGGCGGAGGGGCTGGGGTCCTTCTCCTGTCCCGAGTCTGGGGCCCACCTTGGGAAGATCTGCCCCACCCCTGCCCCACCATCTCCAGCCACCCTGGGCTCTCCAGTTTCCCACCTGGCTGACTCTGGTGTCCACCAACAATCACCCTGTAGGGTGGCCCCCGACCACAGTCCCCTCCTCCAGGCTACTTTCCAGAGCTGCCCCTGAGCCAAGGTATACGATCCAGGCAGGAGGGTCCAAGACTGCTCCACCTCTGGGGTCCCCAGGACCTGGAACTGGATGGATTTGGTCCCTTAGTTGGGTTGTCACATGACTAGAAGAAGGGAGGGTTGGCAGGTGGGCTTGACCTTATGCCACCAGCCCTTGAAAAGTTGGAGCGTTTTCTTCAGCTGGTCGCCGGCAAGGCAGTCAGAGATCCTGAGTGGGAAGGGTTTGTCTCAGGAAGACCCTGCTGCTTTCATGGAGGGCCGCATGGGGGGTGCTGGAGTGGCTGCGGGACAGCCAGCAGGACAGGGACTTCGGCTCTGCAGCCACGGGAACTGAATTCCGCCTGTGATGAGGCTTAGCTTGGAAGCGAGTTTTCACCAGAGCCCCTGGATGGGGAGCCAGCCCCGCCACAACTCGACTTCGGCCCAGAGCCTGGGCTGGTGTCGATGATGCTTTGAGCTTCTGGTGGTCAGTTATGCAGCCACAGAAAACTACTGCAGCCTGTGATGATCGTGGGTGCGTCTTGTTTGTCTCTAGAGAGGTGGTGGATTGTACAGTAGACAAACCCTAGGGACAAATCTTATGTCAATTTCCCTCTGTGAGCTGGGCTGGCCACAAGGCAGCTCCGAGCCTCAACACCCTCGGGGCAAAGCACAGGCTGTGGTGGCACATTTCGGGGCAGCGGCCGACAATGATGTTCACGTGTCCTAAGGTGAGGGATAAAGGAACCTCTCTGTGCCTCAGTGTCCTCATCCATAAAATGAGACAATGACAGCTTCTCAGGACTTACAGTCTGTGGAAAAGGTTGTAGACTAACACTTGGCTATAATAATCACCGTAGAACTTTCTTGAGAATTCTCTGCTTTTATCTTCTAGAAATTTAAAATCAATTTTTCAAGTAATTTTAGACTTTTGGTGTGTGGGGCAAGAGGCTAAAATCTAATTTATAGACTGGTTTGGGTAATTTTCTAATACGGATATTTCTCATCCATAAAAATGGACATCTCCCTAGTTACTTAGGTGATTTTTATCTTCTTTCAAGTTTCTAACATTCTCCTGTATTTTCCAGTTTTATCATTATTGGGGCTAGGATCTTTAATCCACTGTGTTTTAAACTAATTATGGAAGGCCAACAGAAGAAAACTATATTTTTACACATATATTTAGACACTGAACTTTCTTATGAATTCTAATCCTTTTTTTCTTTGCTTCCTTGATTTCTTCTGATATCATAACATCAGAAATAAATATGTTTGGCAAATTTCTTTGCAATGTCATAAAGTTATTTTTATTTCATATCTTAGATAGGGTGATTACATAATTTCTTAGTCAGATCAGGACACTTTTGAGATTGAAGGGGGTAGAATTACATATGGACTTCATGTGTCACCAGCACAGTCGCAGGGCGGGGGTTCGTCCTCCTGGTACTCTCCCGGCTGGGCAGTGATAATGCTGGGCTGGTGTCATCAAATTGGATGTTTTCTGTGGTTTTCTGATTTATACACACAGGGCTGCATGTGTGATGAGACATTGATCAAATACACACACAAACACACACACGGACACACATAAAGATACAGAGGTAGGTATACAGATGATAAATTAAAGAACTTTCTCTTAACCTTTTAAGGCTTTTTAAAACGATTTTAAAATTCAAGAGTGGTTGTAGAATTTTATCATTGTTTCCATACAGTTTTTACCCCCCACTCTGGGTTCAGACACTTTTTGCATCCCTGCAATAAACTTACCTGGTCACAATATGTCATTCTTAAGACACTGGTAGGTTAGGTTGTTAATACTGTATTTAGAGTGTGTATACCCCTTTCGTAAGGAAAGGTGGTTTAGAGGTCTGTGTGGGCACTCTCTGTGCGTGTGTGTGTAAGTGTGTGTGTGTGCTGGGTGCCTGTCATGTTTTGTTTCATGTGTGCTGTGTCCTAGAAGAAATCAGAAGCAATTAGCTTCCTCCTAAAGCTGTTCTTCCTTCCTATGTGATGCAACAGTATGACATGTGAGGACACTCCCATGCCCATGTCGCAGGTGGGAGGGAACACAGCGAGGGCAGGGTGACCAGAGTCTTAAAGCCTCTAACCCGAGGCTTTGACTTAGAGCCCACAAGCATCCTTAGGACTGAATTGTGCTGTGTTTATACAGCAATTTTCTGGGATGCACGGCAGGGCAGCCCCTGCTCCCGTGATTTCTGAAGGGGCCATGAACAAGCAGGCACTTTTGGTAAACAGGTTACTTGCTCGAGGACCCCTCCTGTAGGTCTCCTGAGGGAGTACGTGCTGAGGTTCCCGTCTGTTTCATCCGCCAAAACGTGAGATGTCTGCAAAAGGGACAGGCCATGCGGTAACTTCCTTTCTGGTATGAGACCTCTCCCCACTTATGGATGAAGGGTGGAGGCCAGGTGGGTATGAAGCAAAGGCTTTCCTCCCAGCTGCCCTGCAGCAGCATGGCCACACTCTCAGATCCGACCCGTGCCCAGGCTGAGCGTTTGGCCATCGCCCAGGTTATTCCTGTTTAGCCAACGTCCCTGCCATGACTGCCAGTGACCCCTGGCATCCTCAGCCCCCTTCTGCATCCATCACCCTGGGTGGGGGCTGGCTCCCTCCTGGAGGCCCAGCACTCTCCTTCACACACCTGTGCCTCTCTGTGCTGCCGTTCGAGTGCACCTCACTCCATCGGACCTGTCCTCTCTGAGCAGGGTGGGGTCTTGAGGGTTTCCCTATTCCTAACACCAAGCACCGCGCCCAGCCCTAGGGACACATGGCTCTGGATCCACACTTCTGGGGATTCAGAGTAGAGAGGCAGGTGGGGGTGATGCCGATTCCTGCAGACTCTCCTGTTTGGGCTGCGCCCCTTACAGAGCTCACCTGTCCTGCTCCCAAGGGTAAGGGCACAACCAAATGACAGCCCATGGCTCCAAAACCCCAAACCACCACGATTATGAGCTTGGAAGCATACCTGAATTCCGGTACTGCTCTGATGATTATTTTTATTAACTACGAAATGGTTATATAAACTCATTTACATCAACAATTTATAAACTCCAAAGATACAGCAGTACTTTAGGGATGTCAGAAAAATGTTATTTACAAGTCACGCTCCACTATAATTTATAGAGATTTACCCCCTGGGTTACTGGAATTGAATTGGAAAGTAAGAAGAGCATTTCTAGACTCAACATTTGCATATTTATTGGCATTTATCAGCAGACGTGACGCTTGCCACATCTTTCCTGTGCCACCTCCCCTTGCCCCCCTCCGTAGGTTTCTGCGGATGCTGTAAGGGATGCTCGCCGACCCTCCGCTGCGTGCCAGGCACTCGACCAGGAGGCACCTGCCCTCCAGGCTTCTGCATGTCTGGGACAGGGGTGGGCAGGGAAAGGGCGTCGGGTGTTCCGTGTGCTGAGTGCCCGTGGTTTTCTTCCCCTCTGCTGGGATCCCCATCATCTCCTGTCTCATCCCTGCCCAGGGTAAGATCCGACAGGGAGTAAACAGGGCAGCCTTCTGGGCAGGCAGAGCAGTGGACCAGCAGGGCATGGCCAGGCTGGACTTACCTGGGGGTGCCTCGGGGCTGAGAGTGCCCCAAAGACCCTGGAGGCCTCGGTGGCTGGCCAGCTGTCTGCTGACACCCACATGCCGGTGTCACAGGTAGGAAAACCCAGTGAGCCACTGCCTTTGCCCCTGCCTGTTAGTGCTCCCAGGCCTGGGCTGGACCTCTCTCTGAAGAAATGCAGGTTTCTCTTAGCCGGACCACACCTGGGGACACTTCTTGTGATCTCGGTGGTTGGTGGGTTCAGGGAGCTGGGCGTGACATGCTTTTGTGGCCACAAGCCCCCAGGCCATCTCTGAGTGGAGCCCAGAGAGCCTTCCTAGATGGGAGCGGTGGTGGCAGGTGTGCATGGTGGGTGATGCGGGACGGCCGTCAGGATGTCGGCCCAGTGCCCTCCAGCACGCTGGGCTCAGCACCCAGCACTGTGGTCTGGTTGACCCCTCACATCGAGGGGGGCACTGGGCAAGGCCCTTCTGAGGTTCTTCAGGACCCTGTAGAGCCCACGTCTCATTGCCAAAGTGGCTGAATGGCAATGTAGCAGCGGGATTCCCTCCAGAGCAGGAGGGGAGGGGCTGAAGCTGGGACAGCCGCCCCGCAAGAATCAGGATGAAGGAACTGGCCTTGGGCTGATGCTGCCAGCACGACATCTGACCGGGGCGGAGGCCAAGGACCCCTGCAACAAGGCGGCGGGATCAGTGCCAGAGGAAGGGAGGCCATGCCTCCGAGTGGCGTCCTCACATGGTCATGTAGTTAAGGGCTTTCATACAGAAGAGAAGGAATCTACGCACATCTGCAAAATACACGCCGTGGGCTGCTGGGGAATCTTCTCATCCCTTCAACCTCTTCATCACACAAGGAGCCGTCGATGTTGATGAGAGATGATGTCATCATGTGGATTCCTAGGAAATGCTCCTCCAAGTCGTCAAATGCCCAGATTTCTTGTGTCAAGTTAAATGTAGCCCATCACTAGGAGTAGTGCCTGCTATTAATAGGCAGACACTTTGATACATTAGGGAGATGGATGGGCAGCGTCCTCTCTCCCTAAGGGTGGGCAGAATGTTGTAGGGGGTAGGAAATTCCTCAGGGTCACAGATCAGCAAGGCCCTGTGAGTGTTGGCTGAGAACCTGGGTTGGCCTCTATTTCCGTCCCAGAAGCTGGGGAGTCACTCAAAATGTATGAGCCCTATTCCACTCGCTGGTGAGAAGAGCAGTTTGTGTTCAATTGATGTGAAGGCCCCTTCCAACCCTAACATTATGGGACCCTCCACTAAGGGGTACCCTCTGTGGTTCAGGGGGTAGTTCTGAGCCTTCCCTGGGTCTGAAATTGATGGGAAAGGGGATGGGAGGAGTCTTACATGAGAAGTGAGGGGCTCATGCTAGTGGAATAGGCATTCCGGGAGGGGGGAGGGGGATCTTGAAATGGAAGCATCTGGAAGCAAAGGAGAAAGAAGGAAGGGCTTGGCAAGTTGGGGATTTTTCCTTGCATACCCCAAGTCTCACCTTCAAATATGGGAAGAGGTTAAAGTTAAAATATATTCATTTTTCTATCTGATTAAGAGTTCGATTTTGCTTAGCAGAGAAGCAGATGGAAGCCACTTTCACCCTAACATGCAGCTCGTTTGCTGAGGAAGACCCCAGACCTCCAGTCACCACCTCCCTGGTCACACCCGCTCCTACCAGGTGTTACTTATTTTCCATATTCACTTAAAAAATTTCCCAGTGCGAACAGAGCAGGTATTTGGGTTTTTCAAGGGAAAGACAAGGCCAGGTTTGGGAGAAAGTAGTTTATCCTGACTTGAGGACATCCTTGTTCTCAATAACATTTTGGTTTGAGAGTGTTCCCAAATCACTGATGAGCCAGTCACTAATTTTATTTTATTTTTTCCGGCTATCTTATCAATGCATTTCTTGTTTAATAGTCAAACCCAGCATGTGGGAAAGCATCAGTTGCAGCGTATTTTCTGTACCCTGGGAAGAGTTTCCCACTGCTCTTCAAACCAGAACCCAGGGCGGAGGGCACTTTGCTTAAACTTTCCATAAAAATTCACTCCTTGATCAACAAGGGCGTTTTGACCCCTCAAGGCTAGTTCTTGATAAGGACCTGAGCAGCTGAACAGAGGAGAATTTGGGATCATCTCAGTGCTGGCGCTGGCAACAGCCACCACCAACACCATAATAAGCAGCGGTCTTATGGGGCTGGTGGCAGTGAGGACAGGGGTCTGAAGCCCCGTGTGCCAGTAAAAAAGGTGACTCAGGAGTTGTGAGACCAGTGTGTGTGTTTTCAGAGGTCCTGCCATTCCCATCTGGAAATACTCCCCACATTGGGGCTCCTCTCCTAAGCTCTCACTGACCGAGCATCACGGGGGAGGAACACAGGGCAGTGTCACACCTTGCTTCTCATGCTCAGAAGAGTCTGGTTTCTGTGCCATCGGCTGCAGATATGGGCCGTACCAGGCCCTCCCTGTCCGAAATCCTTGTGCCATCTTTGCACTAGTGACTCGTATTTAGGAGAAAAAGGTGGACTTATTCACATCTCGAGCCTGTAATGGGAACTCAATGAGCCAGACTGAGCCTGTGAGCAGAGGCCCCAGTGCACCAGTCAGTCCACAGAACGCTTAAAGAACAAGTTCTCTCTGGAGCCCACACTCAGGAGTAGATGAGCAGGACAAAGCCTGAGAAGTGAGAAGTCGGTCAGACAGGGAATGCCTCCTCTGTGGGCTTCTCAGTGGTACCCGCGCCTCCCTGTAAACAGCCCTGCTTTTGGGAACTGGGCTGATGTTTCTCCATCAGCTCAGACTTAGTGAGAGCTCTGCATAGCAGTTAGAAGAGATATAGACATTCATATGTTTATTGCATATTATTTGAAGATCTAATTGTGTTCTCTACCTTAGCATCGCGGCTAAAGTATGTTACAAAACACATTCTATGTGCGAATAAGTTTTTTTTTTTTGGTAGAAAGAGCCAATTCAGAGATATTGTAACAATATTGTCTGCCGTGTCACTTCCAGTGCAGAGGTGGCCAGCCCGCCCTTCCTTGCTAGATATGTGTATATGGCAACCTTGGGTGCTCAGGCCTGGAGGCATCTGTTTTCTTAGCATCCTATTAAAATAGGAAAACGGCAGTGCCTTCCGATCCCCTCATCCAGATTTCCCCTCAGCTCACCAATGTTCTTGAACACATCCGAGAAACCACTAGTAAAGGCAGTGGTCAGATGGCACAGAAATTCATTACACTCGTGCGAGCCATGCCCACGTCTCACCCAGTGGATCTGCTCTCCTGATGTACAGGATGGGCTGTAGATGCCAAGTCCCAGCCGGCAACCAAATTCTGTCATCACACCGTCACTCAGAAGATAAGCCCTCGGTCACGAGGGATCCATTTCACCTAATCTCTACTGGGTTGGGAAACCTGTGTTTTGAAAAACTTTGCCACTGTTTTCTTTTTGACGGAACTTCCTTTAGTTAATTTTTGTCACATGCAGAATTTGACTCAGATGGGCTGCACCCAACCCAGTTCAGTTTTCTTTGGCACTGCGCTCAGCCTGCGGTGTTAGAATATTTTGATCTGGCTGGAGATAGTGCAGATCTGCGGGGGGAAGGCAAGTGGGTACTGATGTCAAGCTCTGAGGACCAGCTTCACCACTGAAAAGCATTGGTGGAAAGTATCGAGCCCAAAGACATGAAACAATTCTCATGGAAAGTTGTAATAATCTAATGAGAGACTTAGGCAAGGGTTTATCCAATTCCCCACTTCCCACCAGTTTTATGAAGTGTTTTGGCTTCATTTGGGGGAAACTGGTCAGAATTTTGTCTGCTCGTGGAAGCACATAGAAGTCTCCCTAAGGCACCCATCTTGCAGCAGACATGAGACAATTATTTTCCAACAAAATGTAAACTTGCTGTAGTATAGATATAATTCTGGTCCTGACTCAAAAGGGGTTTTATAGCTGTCCTTGTTAAAAATAGCAATGAAAGCCTGCAGGAGGAAGCAGAGTGCATACTCCTTGGTGTCGTAATGACCAGGTTTGTGATCTAGAATCATGAAATCATCTCTCCAGGCCTCAGTAAAATGAGGAAATTGGAGTAGATGATCTAAGACCCATCTGGCTTCTAAAAACCTTCACACAATTCAGTTCCAAGGTTAGTTGGCAATCACTCTGCTCATGCACGACCCTTCTGGAGTTGAGGAAGACAACGCACACATGTCCCCTGGAAGCCATTGAGCCCACAGAGGGGGACTGCGCCTCTTCTCGTAGGTGGCCACCCACGTTTGAACGACTCAGTGTATCCTTGGTGGAGCAGGCTTGTTGACTGGAGTCAGACCTCCAGGCCAGTTTCATGGGGCAGAAGGATAACCCCAGACTGGAGCAGGACAGCAAAGGCTTGAGGGTGGGGGGTGCTGGTAGGTGCCGAGCACCCCTCTGTGGTCCCAGGGGTGCCGCCACCTTGGACCCTGCCCTTCCAGTCTTGAGCTCTTGGATTTTAGTTGGTCGGTGAGATTTTCTCAACTTCAGCCCAATCTATGTGTGACCTTTGTAATCCTTTGTGTGGCAGCTGCCCTGTGCACCATGGGATATTCAGGAGCATCCATAGATTCAACTCTCTAAATGTCAGTAGCACCCCTCAATTGGTGAAAACCAAACTATCCCCAGACATTTGCCCTGGGGTCCCAAATCTCTTGGTTCCAGAACCACTGTGATAGACTAATGGTGCCTCCATTTTTAAAAATCATTCACCCATCAGTGGGAAAAAATGAGCCAATATATGTAAAATTATTCTTAAATTATACACACACTACTGATGGTACAATGATATTAAGAAAGTCTAACTTCTCTATGCTCTTATTTCTAACTATTACCCGGTGCCTCTGTGGATCATCTTGCTCACATCCTCAGTTTTGGAGATGACTTTTAGGAATTGTGCCAAACTGAGGTTTTTCAACAGAAACATCAGGATGAAAAAAACTAAGAGGAAAGTGTCCAGGAAGAGTCACCTTGGATAAAATGCTACTGATACTGTTTACAGGACAAAGTTACGGTTTGCAAAAAGGTACCCAGACATGGCCTGAATTTGCATGAACTTGGGACACCCTGCTTCACACCCCTCCAACTCCCGAACCCAGGTGGGTGTGGCCTTTGGACGCGTCCAGAGCGTCCAAGCTGCTTTCCCCAGCTTCAGCCACAGTGAGTGGAGGTCGTGCTGGTGGCCAGGGATGCTGAAGGGTGGAGGGGAATTCACACCAAATGCTGGAGCTGGTGCCCTGGAACCCACAGGTCTTGCTGCAAAGGCATTCTGATCACACTAAACAGACTCTGAAGATAAGCTTCAATGTGAATGAAATTACAATATTATATGCAAATAAGGAACAACTTCCCCACCTCCTTCAGGGCCTCAATCTACAATATGTATTCTCAACCCCCCAGTTTTTTCCAGGATGATTTTTTGGACTACTGTTTTTATGATTGGCTTTTTCTTTGAAACTTACTGTTTGTTGGGACTGTGACACGCTGCAGGTTCCTCTCAGGGGTTTGGGATGATTTTTGGCTCTCCAATCTCATCTCATTACATCTAAACTCCTTTCTGTATGTAAGAGGTGGGCCCATTACCTGCCTGTGCTGTGGGAGACCTGTACACGTGGCCAGGGTGGAGGCAGGGAGGAGGAGGAAAAGTGTGTGTTTGTGCATCAAACTCAGGGCCTCCGCTGTGAGTCCAAGGAGACCAGGGGTGTCACTGGGACAAGCACGCTCCCTGGGGACCCACAGGCCAGGGCAAGCTGCTCTCCCCAGGGGCTGAAAGGTGGTGGCCACCCGCTTCTGACTGGCAGGAACCCCCGGCACAGAAGAGCTGGCCTCCTTCCCCTCCCTCTCAGAGGACAGGGCAGCTTTGCCTCTAATCTCCAGCCTCACCAAAGCAGGACCTCGCCTATATGCATGGAAATGAGGATCCACCAGGTTTAGTGGAAGCTGTTCAAATATAATCCAGCACACCGTTTGTTTACACCTGCCATTGACTCTTTCAAGGAACATTGATTTGGCACCTCCTGGGCTCCATGTACCAGGCTGGGAACAGCAGGGATGGAAACCCCGGGACACAGCTGCCCCCTTTCCAAGGGGCTCCAAACCAGATTGCCTGTCTCGTCTGCATCCCAGGCTGCTTGCCCCTCACCTGGACGGAGCTGGCCTCCAGCACTGTGTCTGGGGGGCTCTGGGTGGACCCTCCCCATATTGTCCCTCCTAGGACCCCTGACCACTTGGACTTATTCCCAGAAAAGCAGGTGCATTTGAAGTCTCCTTTGTGAAAACACACCAAATAAATAAAGTCTTAATTAAATGCCCTGGTTAGTGGTTAATGTTTATTTCAGCTGCTGCTAAAAAGAAAAACCCGAGGACACCCCAGACCTTTAGTATTGGTTTCTGGGCTCAGTGCTTGCACCCTTTGTGAATAATCCAGGTTGCAAGCCTGGCACCTGACCTTGCAAGAGGCATAGGCCGGGGCAGAGACTACAGAGATAGGTAGTGTCTGGTGATGAGAGCCGAGCTGGGACAACATGGCTGACCACACCTCTCCGAGTCGTGCCTCCATCCCCACCATCGAGGGAAGCGGCCAGATGAGGATTTTTGTATCCTGGCAAGGATGTAAAATTATCTCACAGGTCTTAGTCAGTGGAAGGAGAACCCAGTAGTTGGAAATGCATTCCTGAAATTCCACTGCCCTGGCCAGGACCTGCTGATGCTCTGGGTGGGTGCAAGCCACCCACCCCCACCGGGGGGACCCCTGTGCTGCTGCCTTCCAACAGTCCCCACAGTGTTTGCCAGAGCCAGGTTCCCCTTTGCCCACGGAGGTAAAAAGAGAGATTCCCATGTTCCCTGGCTGCCTCAATATATTCTGCCTTTCTGAGATTTTTTGCGCATTGGAATATTTTCCTGAGCGAATGGCAGCTCCAGACAACTTTCTTTCTATGAAACTGAGCAACTGAGCGAGGTTATTCAGTATAAATAGAATGAACCTGATTTTCTTTTTTCTGATCAAAGCAAAACTCTTTTGAAGTTTAGTTATTTGATAGAAAGTGGCTTTTATTACAACCTGATATAGGAATTAATAGGACATAAAGATATTTTATTAAACTGCAAACCACTATTAATATTGCAGTTCTAACTTGAAAGAAATATGTGAAATGACACCGGAAATTAATTAGATTATTTCATCATTCTTTTACATTACAAACTTTGATATACTTGCATAGATATATAGGTACACTGATAAAAAGACAAAACAAACAGAATTTTAATGAGTGGGGAGCTTTTATCTACTAACACTTTGTGACTTAATTTTTTCTGTTTATTCTGCCTATTGATTCCAGTTGAAACCTGCTGTTTTAATGTTGTTATTGATATTCTCTCTGGGTTTTCTTCTAATTCTGGCATTGATATTACCTTGATCGGATTTAGTTTATTTGAATTGCCTGTAGGTTTTGGTCTCTGGAGTTTTTCTCTGCTTATAGACATGCAAAGATAAAACCTCTCTTTTTATCTAAAAATCCTTGAGAGAATCTGAAAGATACAGCCATTTGCTGAGAACACTAAAAAGCAGGAGACAACAATCAAAAGGAACCTACTTCTCATCCAGTTTATTCGAGACTCCTTTTTTTTTTTTAACATCTTTATTGGAGTATAATGGCTTTATACTGGTGTGTTAGTTTCTGCTGTATAACAAAGTGAATCAGCTATACATATACATACATCCCCATATCTCTTCCCTCTTGCATCTCCCTCCCTCCCACCCTCCCTATCCCACCCCTCTAGGTGGTCACATAGCACCGAGCTGATCTCCCTGTGCTATGCAGCTGCTTCGCACTAGCTATCTGTTTTACATTTGGTAGCGTATATATGTCCATGCCACTCTCTCACTTCGTCCCAGCTTACCCTTCCCCGTCCCCGTGTCCCCAAGTCCATTCTCTACGTCTGCATCTTTATTCCTGTCCTGCCCTTAGGTTCTTCAGAAACTTTTTTTTTTTTTTAGATTCCATATATATGTGTTAGCATATGTTATTTGTCTTTCTCTTTCTGACTTGCTTCACTCTGTATGACAGTCTCTAGGTCCATCCACCTCACTACAAATAACTCAGTTTTGTTTCTTTTTATGGCTGAGTAATATTCCATTTTATATTTGTGCCACATCTTCTTTATCCACTCATCTGTCAGTGGACACTTAGGTTGCTTCCATGCCCTGGCTATTGTAAATAGAGCTGCAATGAACATTGTGGTACATGACTCTTTTTGAGTTATGGTTTTCTCAGGGTATATGTCCAGTACTGGGATTGCTGGGTTGTATGGTAGTTCTATTTTTAGTTTTTTAAGGAATCTCCATACTGTCCTCCATAATGGCTGTATCAATTTACATTCCACCAACAGTGTAAGAGGGTTCCCTTTTCTCCACATCCTGTCCATCATTTATTGTTTGTAGATTTTTTGATGATGGTCACTCTGAGCAGTGTGAGGTGATACCTCATTGGGGTTTTGATTTGCGTTGCTCTAATGCTTAGTGATGTTGAGCAACCTTTCATGTTGTTTGTTGGCAATCTCTATATCTTCTTTGGAGAAATGTCTATTTAGGTCGTCTGCCCTTTTTTGTATTGGGTTATTTGTTTTTTGGGTTTTTTTTCTGACTTTTAAGCAATTTGAATTGACTTTCAAACTGAATACAAGATCTTAACCTTTATCTCAGTAGTGACTTTTTATTTATCAATTTATACATTCTGTTTTATTTTTTTTAACATCTTTATTGGAGTATAATTGCTTTACAATGCTGTGTTAGTTTCTGCTTTATAACAAAGTGAATCAGTTATACATATACATATACCCTCATATCTCCTCCTTCTTGCCTCTCCCTCCCACCCTCCCTATCCCACCCCTCTAGGTGGTCACAAGGCACTGAGCTGATCTCCCTGTGCTATGCAGTTGCTTCCCACTAGCTATCTATTTTACATTTGTTAGCATATATAAGCCCGTGCCACTGTCTCACTTCGTCCCAGCTTACCGTTCCCCCTCCACATGTCCTCAAGTCCATTTTCTATGTCTGCTAAGTGTCCATCAACAGATGAGTGGATAAAGATATGGCATATATATTCAATGGAATATTACTCATCCATAAAAAGAAATGAAATTGAGTTATTGGTAGTGAGGTGGATGGGCCTAGAGTCTGTCATGCAGAGTGAAGTAAGTCAGAAAGAGAAAAACAAATATCGTATGCTAACACATATATATGGAATCTAAAAAAAAGAAAAATATGGTTCTGAAGAACCTAGGGGTAGGACAGGAATAAAGACACAGATGTATTTGTTTATTTGATATTGAGCTGCATGAGCTGCTTGTATATTTTGGAGATTCATCCTTTGTCAGTTGAAAATATTTTCTCCCATTCTGAGGGTTGTCTTTTCATCTAGCTTATGGTTTCTTTTGCTGTTCAAAAGCTTTTAAGCTTCATTAGGTCCCATTTGTTTATTTTTGTTTCTGTTTCCATTTCTCTAGGAGGTGGGTCAAAAAGGATCTTGCTGTGATATATATCATAGAGTGTTCTGCCTATGTTTTCCTCTAAGAATTTTATAGTGTCTGGCCTTACATTTCAGTCTTTAATCCATTTTGAGTTTATTTTTGGGTATGGTGTTAAGGAGTGTTTTATTTCATTCTTTTACACGTAGCTCTCCAGTTTTTCTAACACCCTTTATTGAAGAGGCTGTCTTTTCTCCATTGTATATGCTTTCCTGCTTCATCAAAGATAAGGTGACCATATGTGTGTGGAATTATCTCTGGGCTTTCTATCCTGTTCCATCGATCTATATTTCTGATTCTGTGCCAGTACCATACAGTTTTAATTACTGTAGCTTTATAGTATAGTCTGAAGTCCGGGAGTCTGATTCCTCCAGCTCTGTTTTTCTTTCTCAAAATTGCTTTCGCTATTCAGGGTCTTTTGTGTTTCCATACAAATTGTGAAATTTTTTGTTCTGGTTTGGTGAAAAATATCTTTGTTAGTTTGATAGGGGTTGCATTGAATCTGTAGATTGCTTTGGGTAATATAGTTATTTTCCAATCCAAGAATATGGTATAACTCTTCATCTATTTGTATCATCTTATTTTCTTACATCAGTGTCTTATAGTTTTCTGCATACAGGTCTTTTGTCTCCTTAGATAGGTTTATTCGTAGGTATTTTATTGCAGTAGTAAATGGGAGTTTTTCCTTAATTTCTCTTTCAGATTTTTCATCATTAGTGTATACGAATGCAACAGATTTCTGCACATTAATTTTGTATCCTGCTACTTTACCAAATTCATTGATTAGCTCTAGTACTTTTCTGGTAGCGTCCTTAGGATCCTCTATGTATAGTATCATGGCATCTGCAAACAGTGAGAGCTTTACTTCTTTTTTTACCAATTTCAATTCATTTCTTTTTCTTCTCTGATTGCTGTGGCTAAAACTTCCAAAACTATGTTGAATAACAGTTGTGACAGTGGGAAACCTTGTCTTGTTCTTGATCTTAGTGGAAATGCTTTCAGTTTTTCACCATTGAGAACAACATTGACTGTGGGTTTGTCATATATGGCCTTTATTATGTTGGGGTAAGTTCCCTCTATGCCTACTTTCTGGAGGGTTTTTATCATAAATGCATGTTGAATTTTGTTGAAAACTTTTTTCTGCATCTATTGAGATGATCATATGGTTTTTCTCCTTCAGTTTGTTAATATGGTGTATGAAATTGATTGATTTGCGTATATTGAAGAATGCTTGCATTCCTAGGATAAACTCCACTTAATCATGATGTATGATCTTTTTAATGTGCTGTTGGATTCTGTTTGCTAGTATTTTGTTGAGAATTTTTGCATCTATGTTCATCAGTGATATTGGCCTGTAGTTTTCTTTTTTGCTTGACATCTTTGTCTGGTTTTGGTATCAGGGTGATGGTGGCCTCATAGAATGAGTTTCGGAGTGTTCCTCAATCTGCTATATTTTGGAAGATTTTAAGAAGGATAGGTGTTAGCTCTTCTCTAAATGTTTGATAAAATTTACCTGTGAAGCCATCTGGTCCTGGGCTTTTGTCTTTTGGAAGATTTTTAATCAAAGTTTCAATTTCAGTGCTTGTGATTGGTCTGCTTATATTTTCTATCTCTTCTTGGTTCAGTCTCAGAAGGTTGTGCTTTTCTAAGAATTTTTCCATTTCTTCCAGGTTGTCCATTTTATTCGCATATAGCTGTTTGTAGTAATCTCTCATGATCCTTTGTATTTCTGCAGTGTGAGTTGTTCCTTCTTCTTATTCATTTCTAATTCTACTGGTTTGAGCCTTCTCCCTTTTTTTCTTGATGAGTCTGGCTTATGGTTTATCAATTTTGTTTATCTTCTCAAAGAACCAGCTTTTAGTTTTATTGATTTTTGCCATTGTTTCCTTCATTTTTTTCATTTATTTCTGATCTGATCTTTATGATTTCTTCCATCTGCTAATTTTGGGGGTTTTTTTGTTCTTCTTTCTGTAATTGCTTTAGGTGTGAGGTTAGGTTGTTTATTTGAGATGTTTCTTGTTTCTTGAGGTAGGTTTGTATTGCTATAAACTTCCCTCTTAGAACTGCTTTTGCTGCATCCCATAGGTTTTACATTGTCGTTTTTCATTGTCATTTGTTTCTAGGTATTTTTTGACTTCCTGTTTGATTTCTTCGGTGATCTCTTGGTTATTTAGTAGTGTATTGTTTGGCTTCCATATGTTTGTATTGTTTACAGATTTTTCCCTGTAATTGTTATCTAGTCTCATAGCATTGTGGTTGGAAAAGACACTTAATAAAATTTCAATTTTCTTAAATTTACAAAGGCTTGATTTGTGACCCAAGATATGATCCATCCTGGAGAATGTTCCATGAGCACTTGAGAAGAAAGTATATTCTGTTCTTCTGGGATGGAATGTTCTATAAATATCAATTAAGTCCATCTCGTTTAATGTATCATTTAAAGATTGTGTTTCCTTATTTATTTTAATTTTGGATGGTCTGTCCATTGGTGAAAGGGCAGTGTTACAGTCCCCTACTATGATTGTGTTACTGTCGATTTCCCCTCTTATGGCTGTTAGCATTTGCCTTATGTATTGAGGTGTGCCTATGTAGGGTGCATAAATATTTACAATTGTTATATCTTCTTCTTGGATTGATCTCTTGATCATTATGTAGTGTCCTTCTTTGTCTCTTGTAATAGTCTTTATTTCAAAGTCTATTTTGTCTGATATGAGAATTGCTACTCCAGCTTTCTTTTGATTTCCATTTTCATGGAATATCTTTTTCCATCCCCTCACTTTCAGTCTGTATGTTTCCCTAGGTCTGAAGTGGGTCTCTTGTAGACATCCTATGTATAGGTCTTGTTTTTGTATTCATTCAGCTAGTCTATGTCTTTTGCTTGGAGCATTTCATCCATTTACATTTAAGGTAGTTTTTGATATGTATATTCCTATCACGATTTTCTTAATTGTTTTGGGTTTGTTATTGTCTTTTCCTTCTCTTGTGTTTCCTGCCTAGAAAAGTTCCTTTAGTATTTGTTGTAGAGCTAGTTTGTTGGTGCTGAATTCTCTTAGCTTTTGTTTATCTGTAAAGGTTTTAATTGCTCCATCGAATCTGAATGATATCCTTGCTGAGCAGAGTAATCTTGGTTTTAGGTTTTTCCCTTTCATGACTTTAAATATGTCCTGCCACACCCTTCTGGCTTGCAGAGTTTCTGTTGAAAGATCAGCTGTTAACCTTATGTGTATTCTCTTGTATGTAATTTTTTGTTTTTCCCTTGCTGCTTTTAATATTTTTTCTTTGTATTTAATTTTTGATAGTTTGATTAATATGTGTCTTGGCATATTTCTCCTTGGATTTATCCTGTATGGGACTCTCTGAACGTCCTGGACTTGACTGACTATTTCCTTACCCATATCAGGGAAGTGTTCAACTATAATCTCTTCAAGTATTTTCTCAGTCCCTTTTTATTCTGTTCTTCTTCTGGAACCCTTATAATTAGAATGTTGGTGTATTTAATGTTGTCTCAGAAGTCTCTGATATTGTCATCAATTCTTTTCTTTCTTTTTTCCTTTATGCTGCTCTGCAGTAGTTATTTCCCCTATTTTATCTTCCTGGTCACTTATCCGTTCTTCTGCCTCAGTTATTCTGTTATTGTTTCCTTGTCAAGAATTTTTAATTTCATTTATTGTGTTCTTCATCATTGTTTGTTTGCTTTTTAGTTCTTCTAGGTCTTTGTTAAATGTTTCTTGTATTTTCTCCATTCTATTTCCAAGATTCTGGATCATCTTTACTATCATTATTCTGAATTCTTTTTCAGGTAGATTGCCTATTTCTTCTTCATTTGTTTGGTCTTGTGGGTTTTTTCCTTGCTCTTTCATCTGCTGTGTGTTTCCCTATCTTCTCATTTTGCTTAACTTACTGTGTTTGGGTTCTCCTTTTCACAGGCTGCAGGTTCGTAGTTCCCATTGTTTTTGGTGTCTGCTCCCAGTGGCTAAGGTTGGTTCAGTGGGTTGTGTAGGTTTCCTGGTGGAGGGGAATGGTGCCTGTGCCCTGATGGATGAGGCCAGATGTTGTATTTCTGGTGGGCATGACCATGTCGGGTGGTGTGTTTTGGGGTGTCTGTGAACTTATGATTTTAGGCAGCCTCTCTGCTAATGGGTAGGTTTATGTTCCTGTCTTGCCAGTTGTTTGGTATAGGGTGTCCAGCACTATAGCCTGCTGATCGTTGAGTGGAGCTGGGCCTTAACATTGAGATGGAGATCTGTGGGAGAGCTTTTGCTATTTGATATTACATGGGGCCAGGAGGTCTCTGGTGGATGAATGTCATGAAATCGGCTCTCCCACCACAGAGGCTCAGGTCTGACACCCGGTCAGAGCCATAAGACCCTGTCAGCCACACAGCTCAGAAGAAAAGGGAGAAAAAGAATGAAAGGAAGAAATAAATAAATAAAGAAAGAAAGAAAGAGAGAGAGAGAGAAAGAAAGAAAGAAAGGAAAAAAGAAAGAATGAAAAAGAAAGAAAAGAAAGTTAAATAAAGTTAAAGTTAATAAAGTTATTAAAATAGAAAATAATTATTAAAAATAAAAAGTAATAAAAAATAAGGAAGAGAGAAAGAAAGAAGAGAGCAACCAAACCAAAAAATAAATCCTCCAGTGATGACAAGTGTTAAAAACTACACTAAGAAACAAACAAACAAACAAACAAACAAAAAACAGAACCGTAGGACAAATGGCAAAAGCAAACCTATACAGACAGAATCACACAAAGAAGCATACACATACACACTTACAAAAAGAGAAAAAGGAAAAAAATATATATATATAAATAAAAAAAGGAAGAGAGCAACCAAATCAATAAACAAATCTACCAATGATAATAAGCTCTAAATACTAAACTAAGATAAACATAAAACCAGAAACAAATTAGATGCAGAAAGCAAACCCCACGTCTACAATTGTTCCCAAAGTCCACCACCTCAATTTTGGAATTTTTTTTGTCTCTTCAGGTATTCCACAGATGCAGAGTACATCAAGTTGACTGTGGAGATTTAATCCACTGCTCCTGACACTGCTGGGAGAAATTTCCCTTTCCCTTCTTTGTTCACACAGCTGCTGGGGTTCAGCTTGGATTTGGCCCTCCTCTGCCTTTAGGTCACCTGAGGGCATCTGTTCCACACCCAGACAGGACAGGGTTAAAGGAGCAGCTGATTAGTGGTCTCTGGCTCACTCAGGCAGGGGGCAGGGAGGGGTATGGAATGCAGGGAGAGCCTGAAGTGGCAGAAGCTGGTGTGACATTGCAACAGCCTGAAGCGTGCCATGTGTTCTCCCAGGGAAGTTGTCCCTGGATCATGGGACCCTGGCAGTGGTGGGCTGCACAGGCTTCTGGGAGGGGAGGTGTGGGTAGTGACCTGTGCTTGCACACAGGCTTCTTGTTGGCTGTAGCAGCAGCCTTAGCTTTTCATGCCTGTCTCTGGGGTCTGTGCTGATAGATGTGGCTTGTGCTCGTCTCTGGAGCTCATTTAGGTGGTGCTCTGAATCCCCTCTCCTCATGCACCCTTTTGGGAAGTCTGAGGTCTTCTGCCTGCATTCAGTAGGTGTCCTGTAGGAGTTGTTCTACATGTAGATGTCGTTTTGATGTATTTGTGGGGAGGAAGGTGATCTCCATGTCTTACTCGTCCACAATCTTGAAGGAGCCCTCAAGACTTCATTTTTATACTCCCCACATTTTCTGACAACCACTGACTTCCAATCTGGCTTTTGTTAACTGCATTGGAGAAATGGTTTTGCCACAACTTCACAAGTGGCTCAAGTTCTTGGTCCTCGACTTTGGCTTAGAAGTGGCTAATTTCTGCAGAAGATTATTTGTAAGGGATTTATAATCTTTGATAAGCATGTTTATTTCTTCATTAAAGAAGGCATCCAAATATGTATTTATTTGAGCCATTGGAAATTGTCATTTTTTATGGTCAAACAGGGCCAAATGTCGGCCATTTCATGTGGTAGAACCTAATAGTAATAATTACTGTAATTACTATGGGAGTAATTGTAAATGGGAGATGGGTAATTGTTCAACCACTTCAAAAAAAAAAAAATGGGAGACCGCATATATTAAATGATTACAAATGGAAGGAAGGCATTTTTGTCAGGGCGGGTGCTAAATCCAGGGGGTACCATGAACCATTTTCTTAATTTAATTACTTCTGTACAAAATGTGCTAAAAACTACTGAGACAAAACAGGGCAGTTAACAGAGTAGCATTCCGCATGCTATTGTATTGATCAATGGTTCCTTGGTTATTGTATGTGCTGCCCATCTTTGCTTTTCACTGGCTTGCATTTGGGGATTTTTCCAGCTCCCTCTGTAATTCTTTGGACCTTGTTTATTATTTCAGAAGACCCTGTGTTCTTTTGTGTCCTCCTTCTTTTCCCTTACTTTTATTTTTATAGTTTGGCCTTAAATAATATTGAAAACGGAAATACTAATTCAAACTCTCCAAGCTGTGAATGCAGCCACATGGACAGGGTGGGGGTAGTTAATAATCTTCCTACATTTCTGATATCATCCATCAATCAGCTTCTCTTTTCTGCAACTACTGGGGGCCTTGAAATTGGGAGTTTTGCCTATCTGGAATGCACTGAATGCTTGCTCTGCCCATGGAAAGGTTCCAGGTTTAGTGACCAGAGGAGGAAGAGAGCGAGGAGGGGGATGAGACCCCATTTCCTCCTCTGGCTTGTCCAGCGTTGTTTTCTGAGTGACCACTGGGTGCTCATCCCGTCTACTGTTAGTGACTCAACTCGACAAGCTCTTTTATATACCAGTCACTCCCATGCCAGCAGAGACTTGCCTGGCTTTGCTTTAACTGTGGTAACACCTGACTCACCCAGTCAGGGAAAGGGGAGCTCCATGTGTATTGCATTCTCCAGATCAATCCTACCTTTAACTTAGCCGTCAAAGCGTGAACAAAAATGAGCCCATTGGATGAAATTCGTCCCACATTTATTAGATACTTTTATGTTTCCTTAAAAAGAGCAAACACAACATAATCTGCAATTTCCTTGGCCAGTCACCCATGGTCATGTGTCACCATCACTGTACCTGCTATGGTTCATGGGCAATGCTTTTGGGGCCCTGAGACAGGTAATCTTATTGGACCCTCGTAATAACCAGCCTGTGTGGATGTGCCCTTAACGTTGCTTGGTGTAGTCTTCCCCCCCTCTGCCTTGTGGTCTCCAGCAAAAGAACATCTGTGATCGAAACCATTTCCAATTGTGCTAGGACCAGAAGGAGAGCCCAACACAGGTATGCCATGTGAACTATGCCAAGAATAAGAAGACTCTCACACTGGATCCTCACATACAAGTAATTGGATACCTGTTGAATCACTGAATACCTACCTAATCATGCAGTTGTGGTCCACATTCAAGCCTTTGTAATGTACATTAGTCATCATTTGCATGATGCCTTCACTTGTGTTCATATATATCTCCTGAATACCGTGCCCTGATGGAATCTGTTTTGAATGTGGAAAACTGTGCACATACCATGAGGCCCTCATTTGAGATGCTCTCACTTGATGCTGGTCGTCACTCTTTGGACTTGGGGTCACTCTATAGTTTGCCAGAGCCTGAAAACGGTGCTCTTTCTGCAGAAAGAATATTCTTCATAGAACAGCAGGAGAAGATTGTGTATCTGGAGCAACTCAGAAAATTCGATGTCTGAATGTAAAGTCAAGTGCAAAGACAGTTAGATGGAGGGCAGGTTAACCACTGGAGAGCAGGTTAACCACAGGAGAGCTGGTTAACACCTGGAGAGTGGGTTAACCGCTGGAGAGCTGGTTAACACCTGGAGAGTGGGTTAAACCCTGGAGAGCGGGTTAACCACAGGGAAGCAGGTTAACCACTGGAGAGTGGGTTAATCACAAGAGATAGGGTTCACCACAGGAAAGCGTGTTAATCCCTGGAGAACAGGTTAACCGCTGGAGAGCAGTGGGGATGAAAAGGGAAGCAGGGCAGCTGGTAGTCTTTCCCAGGTGTGTTTGACTCTCCCGGAAGGTGTCAAAGGATCTGTTTTTTCAGCCCCCATATGAGGTGGACCTGTCCGTCTAGTGCTGAACCAGGGGTTCGAACACGGGATTGTAGCGAGAATCCAGGACAGAGCCCAGGTGATGTGGGTATTGTTTGAGGAACTTGACACTGCTCAGAGTTGATGCCAGAGGATTTGGACTCCTGTGAGTCAAAAGTCCTCTCTTTGGGCGGGCTCTTTGGTTACGGAAACTCAGCTACACCTTGCTCTGAGCAACAGAGAGTGGATGGTGTACCAATGAACTTTCTAAGTTATCAGGGGCTTTTCTAGAACCAAGCCAAGTATGAATATAGGCCTGTGGATTAGTTATGCAACAGCAGTTAAAATGTGAGCCCTTTCACCAGGCTGGGTGTTGGCTGTGGGTCCTCAGCAGTCAGGGTGAGGAGGTGGTGGCTCCTCATCCGAAGCTTGAGCTTCTCTGGGTGGTGGCCAGGTTCATGGGTGATGTGTCCATTTGTGGGGAGACAGGATTTCCATTTCCCCCATCACATAGAAAATATTTTATCACCATATAAACTTTGTCTCAAATAGATGTGCACATCTTACAACAATTTTTGTTGTATACTGTATCTTAAAATCAGCACCACGTTTCAAATGCGATGAAATCAATTTTACTTATAGTTTTGTGTTCTTTTTACAAATTTCTTCTTCTTCAAATACAGCTTGCTGTTTAATAAAACCACTCTGAAAGTGTCATTCAAAATCAGCCTTATAGAAATGTGCATTACATAGGCAATATTTAAAAGTACAGAGTAAATGCAAGGGCCTTCATAATTAATGCATCCAGCATCATGAGTTCTTTGAATCCATGGACTTCTAAGGGGATGAACACTGGTCCACACTCTTCACATATTTTACATCTATGTATCATCTGTCCTTTTACATCATTGGAAAGTAACTTCCTAAGCAGTAGATACACTATACTGTCAATTTGTCTGTCTTTTGTGACCCCAGTGTGGGGCTACCGGTCCTGAAAGTGAGCCCGAACTACGTACATCTGCCCTGGAGAAGCTGCTCCAACCCTTCCCACCCTCACAGGATAATGTGTGCTCCCTGAGTGTATGGGGATAAGGGTCCATTTTGCATATAAATGCCCGTGGAGCAAAGGTCTGGCCTTGAGAACCAGTGTGGAAATTTCCAGACACGCAGGTCATAATAACCAGGTGACAGGCTGCTTATCACCCTATGTGGAGGGTCTGCTGTGTAGCAGGTTGCATGGTTCACTTGAGCCTTGTGCTGGAAAGCAGACCTGCAGTTTCATGGCTCAGGGTGACCTGGGCATAGAAGCTGGATTGAGGGCATTGTGTAAGGTGGGGAAGCCAGGATTTGAGGTGGAGTCTATCCTTCTGCCTCTCACAGAAGAGGACATTGGGATTTTGGACAAAAGGTCACTTGAACAGTGTGTGGAAATAGTTTGAGGAAAGGGAGCATTAGGAATCTTTAAAAAGATGCAGAGGAAGAAAAAGGAAAACACTTACCAAAAGGCCTGTGTATACGCATGTCCGCAAACCCGCACAATTCTCAACAGCTTATAACTAACCCTATACAATCCAAACCACAATGCTGCTTGAGGATCCTTCGAAGTAAAATAAGTGAATTCAGGACAGAGAATATTCTAGAGTTTGTACCACGAAGAGCCCCCGATTCAACTTGTCTCATGGAGTATATTCCGCTACTGAAAGACACATACTTTTGGCAAAGAAAAGAAAAGAAAATGTTAGTTTCAAAAATGTCCACTTCAGTCTCACAAGCCACATGTAGCTCCAAAAATAGCTATAATGAAAACCTAGGTACATTGATATTATCAGGGGATTTTATTAAGGGAAAAACTGTTAAGCCCAGATGGTGCTGTCATGTACTTGGATAAAAGATTTGGATGATATATAGCCACTAATATTCACTAAAATGGTATAGAATTCACGTATCTGTCGTGGAAGAAGGAGACCCCAGAACAGTCGGGCGACATTGGGAAACCTGAGTGGTGGGTGTGCATTTTATGAGATGGGAACAGGGACTGTGTGTTGGTGCGATGGACAGTCAATTCTCCCCGTGGTCAAGGGAAGGCTGCTAATAGGTCAGAAATTTCAGACGTTAAAAAGGCCCATGTAGTCAATGACATTTTACAGTGGGGCAAATTAAAGGGTGATGCTTCATGGGAGTTAATCTACGTCATGTGAGTGAACTCTTCCTGCCATCCAACTGTGTTCTGCTGTGCAATCAGCTCCTTATGCTTTGTTGAATAAGATCAAGGTGAAAGCATGAGGGGGCCTCAGGGTGACGAGAGGCCAGCCACATCATTTCCCACAGGCCGGGGGCCCGTGGATCCAAGCATGGTCATCCTGGGTTCAGAGTGGAATTGCAGAGGAAGGAGGAGGAGGATGTTTGGGCTTGAGTTTCCTGAGTCTGTGTGATTTTTTCTCTCACGCTCATGGTGTTTGGTGCCCACTGATGTGGCCATCATGATGGGATTTGGTTGTCCTGAAGATTGCTTTTGAACCACATGTGAAGACATTTCAGGATAAAGCAGTTTCCAGGAGCATTTCATTGTGTTGCTGGTACAGCAGGGGGATGGTGAATGCCATGGGTCAACTTGACTGGGTCATGGGGGCACAGATATTGACTTAGCGTGATTCTGGGTGTGTCTGGGAGGGTGCTTCTGGATGCGATGAGCATTTGAATTTATGGACTGAGTGAGCAGATGGTCCTCCCCAGTGTGGGTGGTCTTCGTCTGATCCATTGAGGGCCTGAACAGAACAGAAGGTAAAGGAATGGCAAGTTTGCTCTCTGCCTGACGGCTGACCTGGGACATCCGGCTTCTCCTGTTCTTGGGTGGGGCCTTACATCACCTGCCCTCTGGCCTCAGAGCTACACCAGCTCTCCTGGTCTCCAGCTTACACATGGAAGATCTGGGGACCTCTCAGCCTCTGTAATCACAGGAGCTAATTCTGTATAATAAATCTCTTCACACGATATATATTGATATGAAATGTGGTGTAATATACATATATGTGTATATATATCCTATTGGTATATATTGGAGCCTATTGGCTCTATTTCTCTGGAGAATTCTGACTAATAAAAGTGTGAAGGATCCTGGAGACAGAGTTCCTAGCCAAACTCCGTTGGTTACAGCAGTACTTTAGCCCCCTCTGTCCCAGCTTCCTCATCTAGAGACTGGATAAACTATGCAGATCACAAGGCAGGTGATGAGGCTTCCATGAAATAACATACACATTATACATAAAGGTTGATAGACTATAAAGTTTGACTAGAAACCATAGTCCCCCAAGAATGTCAACATGGGTTTGGTATGTTCCTGTACTTTCTAAATTCAAATATGTTAATAAACCAATGTATGTAGGACTTCTATTTGAAAACCTTAGATCCTCATGAACTATTCCTAAAAATAGCAGGTGTTGATACCTTTGAGTGGGCTAAGCAAAGTTCTAAGAATGTCACACTTGAATACATTTTTCTCAGTGATCACAGGAATGCCGCTGGGTAGGTACTGTGGTGATTTCCATTGACAGTTGAGAGTGCCCAGGTCATAAGAGTGTGCTAATTTGACCAAAGCCTCACAACAAGCAAGCACCAGAGCTGCATTCTCAATTCACATCAGCCGGTCTCCGAAGCTGAAGTTAACCCCAGCATGATCTTTACAAAAGAAGGGGATGATGTGTCTCAAATTAGACTCTTAGATTTTTACAAACTCAGGCTAGCTTTCCCCCAAGTATCTGATGACGTCCCACTGTGCCCTACTGAAATGAGTGGAAAAGAGAAAAAATCCAAGGTGCATATTCAATAGTAAGCTTTAAGAAAATCAGTACATCCCGGACCGCTGTGGGTGCGAACAGATGCTCCACTGGGAGGGGCTTTGATGGGGTGTTGAGAAGTGCCTGGTGCCCGTGCCCCTAAGCACAGAGGCTCTTCCTGATACCGACAAGGGTTCTTGGCCTTCCTCAATTAACAGAAATTGATAAGAGGCCAGTTAAGAAATTCAGGCAAGGCTTTTTTGGGGCCCCTGGGGCTGCAGGAGGAAACAAAAACAAGTAACAGGTTTCCATGCTTGTTCCCTGACCGGGGGTGGGGGCAGTGCGAGCTGGTTCCTTATATGGGGTGAGGGTAGGGGTGGGTCCAGGGTTTTGGCCAAAAGGGTGGCTTGGGGGTTTTGCCCAGCCCCTTGGTGGTGATGTGTGCAGGGGCATGCACAGTACCCTGCTTTTGCTCCCAACACCCTGCTTTTGCTCCCAGCTCTTCAGAAGTTGTGTTTTTTTTTGGTCTTTTTGTATTTTGTTGTCCAGAATTTGCCCCAACTGCAGCATGCACACATTTATTTTTAGTCCCTTATAGTTACTTTGTATTTTGTTGCTCAAGGAGATGTTTATTCACGGCCTCTGGGTCCACGGTGTCCAACTATGCGATCTTCCCCATTGTCCACTCTGTGTGCCCAGCAGGCATGACTAAACCGCCAGGTAGCATGCGGGTGGAGAGAGAAAAACCCACCAAACAGCAGAAATGGCATTTTTTTTTTTTTTTGCGGTATGTGGGCCTCTCACTGTTGTGGCCTTTCCCGTCGCGGAGCACAGGCTCTGGACGCGCAGGCTCCGGATGCGCTGGCTCAGCGGCCATGGCTCACGGGCCCAGCCGCCCCGTGGCACGTGGGATCCTCCCGGTGGCATTTTTTTTTTTTTTTTTGCGGTATGTGGGCCTCTCACTGTTGTGGCCTTTCCCGTCGCGGAGCACAGGCTCTGGACGCGCAGGCTCCGGATGCGCTGGCTCAGCGGCCATGGCTCACGGGCCCAGCCGCCCCGTGGCACGTGGGATCCTCCCGGACCGGGGCACGAACCCGTATCTGCTGCATTGGCAGGCAGACTCTCAACCACTGCGCTACGAGGGAAGCCTGAGATTGTATTTTTTAAGTCAAAAAGTGAGTGCCCACCTCATGGACTGAGATGGTAAGTATGTAAGTAAACGGGGAGAAATAAACACACAGGTCATCCTGGCCACTCCACTGATGCAGCGTTATCGGTCCAACATGATGCTAGGCTCCAGGGTGAATGCAAAAGGCCTCTCAGCCTCCAAAGTTGGGAAAACAAGCCATAGACAACCATGAATCATTAGAGCAGAATATGTGATGGACACACTTGCATGGAAATGGTTGTGATGCAAACACTCAAGGAGGGAGAAGCTCAGAGGGGGTGTGTGTGAGAAGGCGGCGCTTGGGAGGGTATTTTTGAGGGGGTGAGCCTGAGCCATAGGCTTTCAGAGCATGAACAGATGTGGGGTGGGCACAGCCACAACCCAGCTCCTCCCACCTCCCGCCAAGGGCACGGCTTGTCTCTCAGAGCTTAAAATCAAGGCTCAGGGTCTCTGTGGGGTCTCCTTCATTCAGAACACCCTTGACTCCAATCCTGTTACTTCCCTGTACTCTCTAGTTATTTTTGTATTTTTCCTACTTCTAATAGCCTTTATTTCTGAGCTACCGGCTCCTCTCTTTCAAATGCCCTTCTCAGCATAATCGATCCTGTTTCCGGGGTAGGATTTTAAAGCATCTATTTTCTGGTCTTGAAAATCCACTGAAATATATTCTAGGGGGCGGGAGGCAAGGAAGCAAACAGCTGAGGCTGGGTCAGAAGCCTGGAGACCAGTATTGAAGGCCAGGGAAGAGATGTGCATGAGGGCTTTGCAGTGTGAAACCAAATGATGGGGAGAGTCATTTTCTCTTTGGGTTTTCTTTCCTTTTTCCCCAACAGGCAAAACCCTGTTTCTCTTCTAGACCTGGTTCAAACCATAGCTCCCAGGAAGTCCGCCAGCCAGGCCTGCCTCGCCAGGATCTGCGTGGTGCTATTTTCTGTGAGGGAGCGGGCCTGGGTCTCGGCAGTCTCCAGACTGTGTGGGTCTCCTTTCCTGTTTTTGACTTTGGTGGAAGCAAGAGACACTCCTCACCTCCTCTTACCTAGACAGGAGCTACGGCTCTCAACCCAGTGGACGGCACTTTTGGGGACCCTCACCATCGGCTAGGAGGTGTCCTATGGACTCAGCAGGATGGCTATGTCTGCCTTCACACTACACACACACACACACACTCCTGGGGGACCTGACTCTTCCTGCACTGACTGCCTGGTCCCAGGACATCCCAGCCTGGTCCCATTGCATCCAAGAATGCAATGCTTTTCTGACCCTAATCTGGACGGTGGCACTGGTTGTTGTTGGGCTAGATGGGTGGATTCCTAGTAACTGGAATCCTTAAAGGGGGCTCCTGGTCTGTCCAAGCACTAGACATCCCAGCTCCTCTGCTTCTGGGCAAGCCTGGGGAGGGGATCCCGAGGTGGGTCTGTCTGTGTCTCTGGGGTGTGGTGGTGGGCACCTCAGGAGCTGTGGGAACCAACACCCCAGTATTCCTCTGGGTTGTGAGCCAGGATTGTCACTGTGACTTTAGAAAAGGGGGGGGATGTTCCCCCCCACCGCAGATATCAGGAGTGGAAAATGTCATTAAAGGATTGGGACAGGCCTCAGTGACCACGAAGGTTGCAAATGGTCCTCATGGGCCTTCACAGGGTACCTGGTAGACACATGCGTCACACAGGCACTGCTGCTGGGTCTGATGTGGGCTCCTGGCAGGCAAACCGGCCCCACTGAGCAGTCCCCAGCCTCCCACGGAGCTGGAGAAAGAGAAGTCTCTGTATGGTTAGGATCAGTTGAAATCAACTCAGATTGAAACTGTAACTTTTTAAAAAGGCAAAAAAGGAAACAAAATCCCTCCCAGTATTTTGGATTGGCCTTTGTGGGCCCTTCATTTTGTGGATATCATAGGAAGAGTCTGGTGAGCAGGCAGACTACCTTCTCCTGTGTGTGTCTGAGTGTGTAAGAGGGAGTGTGTAAATGTGTGTGTGCATGTGTTGTACACGGCTGCATCCACCTCGGACAGCAGCTGGGGCAGGCCGCGTCCATCCTGACGGCGCCTCTGCTCCCCGGCCTCATGCTGGCCACATGCACTTAGATTGTCCTTTATGGTATAATATGTTTGCATTTCACAAATATATTTTGCATTCATATGTTTTTCAAGATGAAATTAAAATCAGTAGATCTTTTATGCATAAATATCATTGCTCCATTAGAGTTGCCTTTGAAAATAGGCAACTGTGCAAAAGCACAATTAATTTCTTCTCTGATTGTTTTATGACATGCTCTGCATTTTTTCGGAGTCCAAGGCCCTGCAGATCAATGGGGTCAATCCTGCCTGTGAGGGTGACAGGGTCTCACAGCACAGGCTGGGCTGGGAAGGGCTTTCACTTTTCAGAGTCCTGGCTCAGATCTCAGTGGCTGGATGGTCCACACGCAACTGGCATATTGCACAATTTCATTTGTTTAAGACAGGAATACCTGTTGTTGTCCCATAAAGGTGAAGCAGACCTAGTGCTGTTATTTCCTTAGAGGAGGGGAAAGTTCATCTGAACCCAGAGCAGAAGACTTTCCCAAGCCAGGGGCAGGGTTGCAGGTCATCCAGCCACATTCCTGCAGAGGGTCCCTCTGTCCAATTCCTGCTACCCAGCACCACCCTCCAGATCCCTGTGTCCTTCTCTGGCTGGGGGATGGAGCTCCTCACGGGTCTCTTTGTGTCTCCAGCCCAGTGCACTGGGTAGATGCCCAGCCCATGTTGACTGCATGGTATCTGAGCAACCCATGGACATGTGAACTTCAGGTAAAGAAAAATTTTCCAAATACAACACAGAAGGGAAGTGCCCCCTGAGGCTACTGGTCTTCAGCTGGGGGTGGAGGAGGGCTCCACACTGGCCCTGAGCTCCGATGGCTCACGCCTCTTTCCTCGGGCATCGGAGGTGCACAGACAGGACAATTTGGTTTGAAACCGTGTCGAGGGATGAACAGACCCACGATTCCTCCTTTAATGAACAACCTACATGGCAAAGTCCACCATCATTTTAAGCATCCCTGTAAACAAACTTCTTTTCTTGGGTGCTGCAGGAGAATAAGCTATTGTGCCACAAAGATGATGTTATGCAACTAGCCACACGTTGATTTGCCTTATTCTTTTCATTTTAGGACATTTTCTTCTTCGAGTCCGCTCCAAGCTCCCGTGGCGGCGTGCGAGCTTGGCCCAGCTCCGGGTGGAGATGAGCCTGCATTTCACATTCCTGTCACTGCTGCCGAGGTCATATCTGTTAGTGCTGGAGATTGTTAGGCCATTATCAGCCACTGATGCCTCTCCAGCTGCGAGACTAATTTGGATTCAGGGAGGAAACGTGGCCTGATCTCCCCTCGGCCATCCACCAGCAGGCCTGACAGCACGTGCGTCTCGGGGCTGCTGGCACACAGGGCTCCTCAGCCAGCCCAGACGACCAAACAAGAGGTGAAACCCAGGCAGAGCCCAACGCCAGCCCCAAGAAAAATGGCCATGCCTTTATCACTCAATAACCAATTTACAGGGCTAAATTTTAAGTTTAAATTAGACATGTATGAACAGTACATCATGTCATTTATAATTCATGATGAATAGTAAATTATTCTAATGGACTTTCTCATGCTATTTATATTCTAACTCTCCACACTGGGAATGTGGAAGCAAAATCATGATGTGGCTGTCGATTACATCCTGTATTATGGTGCATGTTTTCCTTTCCGTTATACAAACTCTATGGGAATGAAGACTCAGAATGTGTGAGGAAGGATGGAATGAGACATGTCTATACCTCTTTTATCCAGAATATACTTTAATCATTTTTTCTCTATTATTCTTTTATATGGGAGAAACTAAAGGGGAACATGTGAGATTTGGGTATATGGGGGAAGAGGGTCCTGAGTAGTTAGCTGCTCTGAGCCATGCCCCCTTCCTCTTTCTTTGATGAGCCGAGCTGGCTTTGAAATCAAAGACCCCTAAGAAGGAGATGCAGGGGAGAGGGGGTGGGGAGCAAGGAAGGGAGGGGACCTCAGCCTCTGGATCTTGGCCTCATCTTGGGAAAAATGGTCCTAATGAGTAGATTCAGTGCACCTTTACTACGAGGAGCAGCACAGAGCCCACTCATCTGAGGCAGGACTATGCATGTCAGAGTCCTTGCAATCTTACCCACGTGAAGAAAAAAACAGAATTTGGACTCTAGTCCCAGGAGTCAAGTTTATACAATTTACAGCAGAAGAGGTAATTTCTGAAATCAGACTTCTACCCTCAAACCAAAGCAACTTTTCTATAATAAGTGACTTTATCTACCTGGTAGAACTATATAGGGAACACTTAAACATAGAATTTCAAGAACCTTAAAACTTAAGGCTTGTGAGAA
The DNA here is from genome assembly GCF_000442215.2 of Lipotes vexillifer. Taxonomy (NCBI): domain Eukaryota; kingdom Metazoa; phylum Chordata; class Mammalia; order Artiodactyla; family Lipotidae; genus Lipotes; species Lipotes vexillifer. The sequence goes on from NW_006799734.1 coordinate 839,917, forward strand.
AAAGCAAAGCCACCCATGAAGAATGTTTGGGCAGCAGCAGCCTGAGCAGACTCTCACCATCCAGAAGAAGAGATGAAGCACAAAGTCCAAAGGCTTCTCAGAGTTTGGCCAACCAGGGTCCATCTTCTCAGCCAGCATCCGACTCCCATCCTGGGATGTCTTTGGATGCTTCAGATGGCAGTGCCTTCCTTTCTTTGTTCATCAAAGCCTGCTGATTCCTGCCTCCATCCCATTTATTTCAACTCAGTCTTGTTTCCTGCAGGAGTGCAGTAAGGGCTCATGTTTCTTCCCAGCTGGAGAAGGCCAAGGTTCTAGCTTCCTGTGTTCTTGAGCTCTTGATAAACTTATAACAGTGCACTTGTGCTGAAAGGACAGATCAATGTTTGCTGATTGATTAACGATCCATGGAAGAGCAGAGAATGGGTGACTTGTACTAATCTTGTGGTAGAGAATCTCGCTGCTGCACCTGATCGAGGTCTGCCCCTGTTTCTGGCTGACAGGCCATGTGCTTTCCCCACGTTTCCCAGTAAGGAATGGATTGTGTTATCGGCGTCTCTCTCACCTGTCCGGTACCTGCACCTTAAAACCACTGCTCCTCTGGAAAGCGAAGAATCTCCACGCTTGTGCACACACATTATTTTTCTCTTTTGCTCTTTCCTGTCTTTTTTCTTCCTGCTCTCATCTCAGCCCCTCCTCTTGTTCACGCTTACGCTTCTCAGGTTGGTACAACCCCGTTCACCTTTTCTGTCCTCACCCTCTTCATTCCCCATCCATG
>NW_006799734.1:845691-873016 GCF_000442215.2 Lipotes vexillifer
GGAGGGAAGAGCAAGATGTTCCAGGCAGGATTGAGTTTTCACAAATGTAGATGATAATAAAACAGCACAACCGCACGACTTATTCCTGGCACATTCATAACACAGGCATTTAAAAAGTCAACCAGCAGCAATTACTCTGGATTCCAAGGGACATCACCCTTCGGAGATGGAGGGAGACATGTGCCTCGTCATCTGTCCTGGGAAGACGCTCTCATGTCACAAATGACCACCAGAAAGCAGCTGTCCCCATGCTGGCTCACCTTTGCTCCTCCCCCTTCCATCCCATCTTCAAAACAAAGGACACCTTGCTTTCCTCCATCACATCAATGTCCAGTGTGCACCTTGCCTGCCTGCGCAGGTGGAGGTCGGTCCGTGCCCACCATTCCCATCACGCTGTGTGCTGTCCCCTGCTGGCCTTGCTCCCTTCTGTCCCTTTCCTTCCCGCCGGCTCTCCCCGACACCCCGGCTGCTGTGTCTGCGGGGCTCTCCATCTCCCCATGCCTGGTGTCATCACTCACATCCTGTCCTGCGTGATCCTGCCTCAGGACTGCACTCAGCCCTCCCCCCAAGCCGAGAGCCTTTTCATCTTATCTCGCCAGTGGATATACTCCACCTGTGGCTCTTCTGACATCCAGGAACCTCCCTGGACCCCTGTTTCTTGTCTACTCAAGTCACCACACTTGTCCAGTGTGCCCACCTATGATTCTTTAGTCCTTTACAATTGTACAATGAGTGTTAATCAGAGCACACCCGCCACACTGCCACCCACTTGAGCCCTGGGTCACAGCCTCATTTCTCCCAGGCACACTCATTACCTAGACCTGCCTTGGGTAGGGATTTACTGATGACAGACTAGAGACTTACTATCATGCAGTGTATTATTACACAAATTCAGTAACAGAGCTATTTCTTCTCTCTAAAATATCAACTCTGCCCAAGTCAACCCTGATATAACAATCCCTGTCATACAAGTGTTCTCTCGTTGTCTATTTTCCCAGGGCAGCATTATAATGGATCATGTTTGGCGTGCGTGTGTGTAGATTTACATATGCAATACAACAGTAGGGACAGTTCTATGTAATAGTCTGGCTTGTTTCATTATTTACAATAAGGACCCTTTAAATACATGTATAATATCTAGAAAAGGAGACACCTTTACAAGTCATGTGGATGCAAATATTAAAAGGGAATATTTTAATATTTTACCACATATTACTTCTACTGTTGGTTATCATCTCACACTTGTGTTTTTTCTTTCCAATTTCAGTAACTCTTCCCATGGCAGAGCCCATAAAATGCCCTGATGGGAAAGGCACCTCTCTGTTAGAAAGATACAATAATATCGTGCTGGGAACCCACTTCTTCATGTCTGGTAGATCAGTTGGCCAGAGGAAGGCCTGCGGTGAACGACTTACCTTTGTTGGGTTCAGTTTTCTCATCTGAGGTGCTGGCACCAAACTTCTTGTGTGCAGCTTGTAGACGTGACCTCTGTAACAGCACCCGGCATGCAGTAAGGGCTGAGAAACTGGTGGCTCTGATGAGTAGGCCAACCTTCTCCACAGCCAGGTTCTGCGCATAGAGAAGAGGCAGCCATACAGATTCATTGGTCAATGACTTGAAAAGCTAGGAAGACGTTCCTCATTCTAGTTCATCACCTTTGTTTCTAGTGGACTTTTAGGTAATTCATGCAGATCCACAGAACAATATGCCCACTGATAGTCATACTGATAGTGGTTGGCGGGTGCCAGCACTGTGTGTCTTTGACCTATGCTTGGGTATAAGGCTGCTGTGCAGATCAGATGACCAAGGGAGGTGTGCAAGGCTCCAGGCTGCCGAGGACCTAGGCTCAGGTGTGTGCTTTATATTCTGCAGTTCAGCTCTGTGAGATAGACAGCTTGCTTCCCAGCTGTGACAGGGGCAAGCCACTTCACTGGGGCCAGCGGCTTAACCTCTCTGTCCCTCAGTTTCTTTACCCTCAAAGTGGGAAAATAATGCTTATCACACACATTGTGGTGAAGATTATATGAACTTGACTGTACAGTAATGTTTCACCAACACTGTGGTTCCTGCTCAGTTGAAGAAACAGTGAAAACAGAAGACTGGGTTGACTCAGAATCTAAGCTTTCACGTGGATAAAGTGAGGACTCCTGCAAGATGCCTGCCCCAAAGACAAAGCCAAGCTGATTTTCGAGATGTGTTTAGTCAACCTTTTATAAATTACGTTCAAACATAGAAAGGACATGCGATTTTTTTTTGAATGACTTTTTTCCTCCATGACCTGACATTAGACGTTAAAATACCCTGGGCCCCCTACCCTGGCACTGTCGTCCAGAAGCCCTCCAGGAGAGGTCTCTTAGGAACTGAGGTTTGTTCTGAGCGTGTTTGAAGGCAGAGCTGACTAGGGCTGAGTAAACATTGAGCCTGTTCTGTTGCTAGGCTGGCTTTCCAAACCATTTGACAGCTGAGGACAGAATGCATTTTTGACTTTGAATTTGGAAAATTTGGGTGCTGTGACAACAAACATTAAAATAGATTAGAAGTGTTTATGACACAACCTACTCCATGTACCATCAGCAGATTGTGCTTTGGAACTCATTCAGCACATATACTGTGTTTGTGTCAAAACATGTTTTTAGAAACATTTAATTTGTATAATATTGACAATTAGACTTTAACTGTCAATGAGAATCATGTGTTCTAAATTAACATGTCATATAGCCAGTTTATTGAACAATATTTGAACAGGTTTGTACGTAAGTAACTATTGGTCAAATTTCTTATTTTAATGTCCATGTTCAATAAAATGAGGTATTCCCGAAAAACAGTAGCTGGATTTTAATAGTTAACTATTTACTAAAAATGTTGCATGTTCAAATAATCAATAAACAATCTTATTATGTTATAGAGGGTAAATCATGTGGGAGAGATGAGATTTATTTTTTTTGCTTTACTTTCAGAAGTTTAATGCATATTAGCAGAAGGAAGGTGAGCACGGAACAATGTCACTGTGAAATCAAACTTAACCGTCTTTTTTTTGGGTGCCCACAAATAACACAACATCTTCTATTTTACAATTCATATCAAGATTTAAAAGAATGTTTTCAACCAATTCAAGAGGAACTTGTTGAATAAAAGGATCCCAGAATAGGCAACAAATTGCCAAAGAAAATTGGATATGTGGTTGGAAAGGGCCATGCAGACATCTAGTTGAATTTGTGGGATTAGAAACCTAACACCGACTGTGAAGGGCTTCCAAGAGTTGGGTTAACTGCGGCCCTTCTTGAACCTTCGCCATACTCATTGAAGGAAACTGGGGCACATGCACGTGTCTTTGAATCGCAGTCCCACAAAGATGGATACCTGATCCCGAGATTTGTTCCCAGAAAGATGACATCAAATATACCTCCTTGACATCTCCACATTATAGGATCAAGTCATGCGTAGCAGAATTCCCTTCTGCCATATCTCAATCACCTGCTTTTATGGTTTCATACCCAGTGATCAGTACAACAAAAGATACAGGATTAATTTAAATTCATTTAGATGTGAAAAAAATATTTCACTCAACATCCCCCAAGATAGTATAAATTCATACATACATAACATATCCACATGTGGAATTTCCTTTTGGTGTCCAAAAGAGATGGACGTTGGTATGTACCTTGCCTACAGTTTTCTGTAATAGAAGTGTAGATATCATACTTTTCAACTAACACTTATTTTCATCTTTAATTCTAAAATAATATTTTTATAGTTTCAATTCATAGGAATCCATGAAATATTGACGTAAACATTAAAGGTGTTTTTTCAGAATGCCTTGGTAGCTTTTCCTGCATATTAGTGTTGTTCCTAATCTCTTCTTTCTACAGTTATCTTACAGGTAAAAATATGTAGCTTAAGGTACTTGTCCTACATTTTATTTGTTTTTCCTTTGTTTTGCTTCCAAACCCATATTTCTGCCTCAAGTCTAGTGTCTCAAACTCTTGGCTAGAAAATTGGCAGACTAAATCTGATTGACACCAAGGTTTAGGTCCATCAGGTGCTAGTGGCCATTCCTGATTTTGGATATGATGGTAAAAACCACCTCTGCGGTACAGCAGCAGAGGCCAGCAAATCCCCTCCTGCAGGCTGGGTTCATGATTATAGAACCTGTCCTCCAGTTGCTTACCTTTCAGAGTCATGGTAACAGCCCTTAGTTTGCAAGGCCCGACGCTCCTGCTGGAAACGCTAGGTCCGACGGTTCCTGAAACAAAAAGATCCCGTGGAGTAGAGACTCAGCTCTGTAGCTTTGTCTTCCATTATGTTTAAGATTAACAGAAGCGAGAAATGCCTACAATTAAACTTGCCAAGGCCTGGAAACATAATTAAGGGACATTCCTTGGGAATTGCTCGTTAAAGATTGTGTTTTAATTGCTATCTTGCTAGAAGAGACCAGAATGAATGAGGTTGTCACAATTTTCCAGTCAGTCTTGTAAAGTTGCATTTTCGTAATTGCTGCAGAAAGGTTCTGGGTTGAATTCGAGAGATTGCTTTCTAGTCCTGTCACTCTTGTCCTCTGCACATGTGTAGAGTCTCCTCAACCTCCCCTCTTCTCACCCCAGCACCATCAGACTCTTTCTACCTTTCCCACACCTGCACTGCGGAACTTTACCTACCGGGAAACCTATCTGGCAGAATTACCAATGATTGCATGTCTTCTTTTATAATTTCTCCTTTGGTCTTGTCTGTGTCAGTTCGAGGTTTGGAGTAGAGTTTGTTACAGGTGGGGTTGGAGTGTGCCTGGCACCAGCATCACTGTTAGGTCTTGTGCACACGCACTGTTGAAGGAAAATGGCAGGTTTGAAGGCAGTTTTGTCTAATTCTCAAAGTCTGTGCCTAAATCCAACATTTGACCAACTAGAGCCCACAGGTCAAATTTGACCCACCACTTTCAGACCCTGGAAATTTACATTTTTTTAATATGTTGAAGCAAAAATCCAAATGAAGAAGACTTTATGACATGTGAAAATTATATGAAACTCAATTTTTGGTGCCCGTGAGTAAAGTTTTGTTGAACACAGCAGCACCCATTCATTTATATATTGTCTGGGACTGCTTTTGCACTGCAAATGAAGAGTTAAATAGTTGCAACACAGATCACACGACCCGCAAAGCCTAAATTATTTACTACTGGGCCTTTACCGAACAAGTTTGCCTACCACTGATCTAGTAGATCTGGGGTCATGAATTTAAACATTTACAAATGTGGGTGAAAGGTCAGTGTAGTCCAGCGAGACATGGTAGGGCTTGCAGTGACCTAGTCAGCCAATGTCCCAGCTCAATCTCCTCCAGCCAATTGTCACCAAGGTAGTTCAGCATGGCTGGATTCATCATGTTTTCAGGACAAGACAGCAAACATTAATATTTGTGAGATTTAAAAAAAAAAATTAAACACCATATACAGGAAAACATATGTATCTGTGGGTCACGTACATGCCTGGACTGCCAAGTCATAAACTCTGTCCCCATCCAGTCCTGCCAGAACAGAATGGATAACACTTGAGGCATCCCACCGGGGGGCTGGGCACACTTGAATGCTTACAAAGCAGAACTGAAGTCTCTCAAAACAGAAGGAGGACAGTCTTCTCACAGCTCCCTCCAGATGTGCAATGCATTTTTGTATTTTTCACCGAAAAGCTTCAATCTAGTGTTTTCAAACTATTAATCAATTCAGGCTGGCTTTCAAATATATGATTGATATAGGTATATTACTAACATGACTGTCAGGTTAATGTCTAAACCACTTAACTAAGGTAAAGATCGTTCTTGTCATCAAAAGTACTGTTAGTTTTGGTTGGGAATCATGAAATGTTAAATTCAAAAGGGAATTGCAACACTAGTATGTTTCTATAATGTATTTTTATCTACCTTGAGTTAGCATTCAGTAAATAGTTGATGAATAAATGAGTATTGAATAAATATAAATAGATCTATAGGTATACATACATATATTTATATATATATTTCACTTATGTATCTGTCTGTCTGTCTCTCACACATATACACACACACGTATATATATATATATATATATAGAGAGAGAGAGAGAGAGAGAGAGAGACAGAGAGAGAGAGAGAGAGAGAGAGAGAGAGAGATGTAACACCTCAAATACACTTAACTGTAATAAATAGGAGAGAGAGAGAGAGAGAGAGAGAGAGAGAGAGAGAGAGAGAGAGAGATAATTCAAGGCCAGAATCACATTAAATTCCTGGAGCTCATCTGGATGTTCATGGAGAGATTTCCATCTTCTCCAGCATCCCACAGGTAATTATGACTTGCCTGCACGGTACCAGGCCTGTGCTGGGAATTGCTGATTTATCCAGTAAAATAATCATATTACAGGAACATATCAGAGTAAAAAGTGGAACCTACCACTGGGGACCTCTCCAGGCTGGCCCGGCCCTTTGGCCCTGCCTCACTGTGGGGACTGGACCACGGTGCGCATTCAGCAAACATTACCAGTCAGTGTTATTTACCAACGGGGTGTGATAGAAGAGTCTAAGAGATGCCCTTGTTGCTGACCTGCATGCTTAAGTGGGTGCACTGTCATTCTCTAAAACAGGGACAATGCGGAAAGGCAGAAAAACACTCTGAGAGAGAATCAAGGTGAATTTTGTTGTGAAATATCTGGCTTCAGCTATAATGGGGGCATCCAAGTACATATTATTGAGTAGGAAGGTGTTTATAAGCATCTGGTCAGCACCAGAAAGATGGGCCAGAGGCAGACAGCTGAGTGTTAGGGGTGAGGGGAAGTACTGAAGTCGGGGAGCGGCTGAGATGCCTTGGGTCATAAGGGCAGGAGGCTCAGGGGTCCCTGAAAGGCATCTGCATTCACTGCAGAGTCAGGAAGGAGGTACTGGCAAATATCATGAGACAAAAACAGGGACAAGCAATGCCACAGCCACCAGGAAGGACGTGGCCACCAAAAGGCCATGGCAAGTATCCATTCAGTGTATAGCCCGAGATGTGACTGGTGACAAGAGGGCAGTTTCTGGGAATCAGGAGGACAGCAGAGGGATCTTAAGGAGAGGAAATGAAGACGGATAAAAAGAGATCTGTTTTTCTCCAAAAGTTTGGCTATGAAGAAAAGGAGAGAGTGCAGGGCTCCAAATTGTGTATGTGTGTGTGTGTGTGTGTGTGTGTGTGTGTGTGTGTGTGTGTATACACAGGCATGCAGATATGCACTCTTGTTTAATGTCTCATTGGTGAAGACATTGGGAAGGGTGGGTCCCCACATGTCACTTGCTTTCACAGTACCTACGTGCTACCAGATCCAAATGGCCGCCATGTACCCAGAAGGCGAATGGCAGAGCAATCCATGAAGAACAGGGTGTCTGGAGATATCACTCCAGTCCCACTTCTGTCAGAAGCAGACTATATTACCTGGAAGGGTTCAGAACCACTCTGGTCCATGGATCTCCCATCAGTCAGACAAACATGTTGGAATAAATGGTATTCAAGATTTCCTATGGTTCCCTGGCCCTTATATTTTACTATTGAAAATCAGTTTCCAATATCTATGCTTTCATTGAACACACATAATATTTTCCAAGTTGAACACACTGAGGTGGTTCCATGGCAACCCAAATGGGCAGCCAAGTGGAGGAGAGATTCATCCTTTCTAGTCCTTCTGCCCTTCCCCCGACTCCCATGCAGGAGTCACAGGCCTTGCTGCAGGGAAGGGAGCTTAGCCAGAACCTTGTGATGTCCTGGATTCCTGGTCTTTCTCACTCTGCCCTGGCACTTAATCTTTGCATTTTACTTCAGACAACTCATCTTTTGCATTTTGCTTCAATGATTCCACGTAAACAGCACAAAACTTTTAGAGAAAGAAAGATAGAAACTTGTTCTTGCTTTCAAAGTTAGGCCCACCAGCATCCCAAGGATTGATGCTATTTTTATTTTCCTAAAACATGATAGGATGTAGAGACATGAGAACACACAAAACCCCACACTTACATCGCTCTCTGTACACATGGTGTTTGTGTGTGTGTGTGCATGCATGCAACCAATGTTAACTTTGGAAACTTTTCAAACTTTTGTTTAGAGATGAGGACATATAAAGCATATGTTTCTGTATTTACTGAAGGGTCCTTGTGTGTTTTAATGAGGGCTGCTTCTCAAGCATGAGTTATATTATTTGACAGTTGGTTCTGAGATTTCTTGATTTTTCTAAAGCAACTCAGATTATATTACCCTTAACATAAAGTTAAAGTATCTAAAAACACCCCAACATATCAGTGCATTAAAGTTTTCAACAGTCTCTGAGTAGCTCAAGTTCCCTTGTCCCAAGAACAATGGATAACATGATTTAAAGGAATCACCACCGAGGAACAATGCTTAGGTGTTCTGTCACTGCAGTGCTGCTCTGTTCATCTCTCTCTCTCTCTCTCTCTCTCTTTTTTTAATCTGTATACGCTCAAAGCTCCTTATTGCATTTTTTCTAAGCTTAGAAACACTGTTTTTATGAACTGTAGCCCAGAGAGTTCACCTTGTCAGTCATCCACAGGTGTTGCCACAGCTTTGGAGGTCCTTAAATCACCTTCCTACTGACCACCATGTGTCCAGCACCAGTTCCCAGCACTTCCAGGGTTTACCCTGGTTTCTGCTAGAATGTGCTCTCTACTTACCTTCAGGAATTGATCCTCTTGCATCATGGATTTTTTTAAAATGGACTTTATTGAGGTATAATTTATAAACAATAAAAGGCACACATACAAAGTGCACAGTTTGATGAGGTTGGAAAAATGTGTACACCCATAAAATCACCACCCTATTCATAGTGCAGAAAATTGCCATCATCCCCAAAGGTTCCCTAGGGCCCCTCCTCAGCCAATTCCCACCCTTTGTCTCTTTGCCAAAGCAACCACTGATGGGCTTTCTGTCACTATTGATCAAATTCTTCTTTGCTTGTGCATTGTATAAATGGAATTATAATTTGTGCCTGATGTCTTTTGCTCACAATAGTGCTTTTATTCTTCATCCACCTTGTTTGTATAAGTAACTTGTTCTTTTTAACTGCTAAGTAGTATCCCATTGTATGGATGCACCATGACATTGATGACCCTGTTGATGGATATTTGGGTTGTCTCCAGTTTGGCGCTATTATAATCAAAGTTGCCACGAACATTTTTGTACAAGACTTTGGGTAAATACCTAGGAGCAGAATTGCTGGATCCGATGGTGAGTGTTTATAAGAAACTACTAAATTGTTTTACAAAGTGGTTGTACCAAATCATACTCCTACCAGCTATGTAGAGACTCCAGCCCCACTCAAACTAAATATTGTCAGTCTTCACTAATTTTAGTTATTCTACTGGGTGTGTAGTGGGACCTCACCATGGCTTAGAATTGGACTCTCCTAATGACTAATTATGTGGAGCATCTTTTCATGTGCATATTGGCTATCCCTATCTTTTCTTTGGTGAAGTGTCTGTTTGATCTTTAGCCCCTTCCTTTTACTATAATTGGGTTGTACGTCTTATTATTGAGTTGTAAATGGTTGTATCTATTCTGGATAGAAGTTATTTATCAGAGATATGTAGTGTGGAGATTTCCTCCCAATTTTGATGTGACTTTTAATTTTCTCCATGATGTCTTTAGAAGAACACAAGTTTTAATTTTGATGAATTTTAGCTTTTTAAAACCTTTAAAATAAATGCTTTATTTAAAAATAGATTTAGATTTACAGAAAAGTTGCAAAGATAGTATGGAAATTCTCACATATCCCACACCCAGTTTTCCCTATCTTACAGTTTCATGCATCTTACATTAGTATGGTGCATTTGTCACAATTAATGAATCAATATTTACACAATAGTATAACTAAACTCTATATTCAGTTTTCCTTAGTTTCTTGCTGCCCTTCTGTCCCAGGATCACATCCAGAACACACATTACATTTATGAATCATGTCTCCTTAGGCTCCTCTTGGACGTTTTCTCAGACTTCCCTTGTTTTTGAATACTTTGACAGTTTTGGAGAATACTGATCGTGTATTTTGTAGAATGTCCCTCAATTGGGATTTGATTGATTTATTTATGACTAGACTGGGGTTATGGGTTTTGGGGAAGAAGACCACAGATATAATGTGCCATTCAAGGAAATCCATTTCTTCATTTAGTTTTCTTTTCGGTTTTATGCTTTTTGTGTCCTAAGAACATTTTGAACATGATGACGTAAAAAAGTATTTTCTCTGCGACATCTTCATGTAGAAAATGTATATTTTTTAGCTTTTACATTTGAGACTATAAAGGATTTTGAAATAATTTTGTGTGTGATGTGAGCAGTGTCATGGTTCTTTTTTAATTATATGGACATCCAGTTTTTGCAGCACCACTTTTGTAAAAGAATACCCTTTCACCATTGAATTGCCATGGCACCTTTATAAAAAAATCATTTGACCATACATTGACCTATTATCAAATTCTCTCTTCTGTTTAATTAATATCTGTTTATGCTTATGCCAATCACATACTATCTAAATTTCTGTAACTATGGTAATTCTTGGAGTCAAGTAAGATAAGTGCTTACACTTTGTTCTGCTTTTTTCAAAATTGTTTTGGTTATGCCAGATCTTTTGCACTTTCAGGTATATTTTAGAATCAGATGATCGGTTTCTACAAAGATCACCTGCAGGAAGTTTTTTCTTGGATTGAATTGAATCTGTACCTCCATTTTGAAGAAACACCATATCATGGTCAGAGAACATACTTTGTATAACTTCAATATTTAAAAATGTTTGCTGACTCATTCTATGCCTCAGCATATGATCTATCTTGGTGGGTGCCCCTTCGAAAATATTTTATTTCTTTTTGGTGTGAAAGTTATTTTTGCTGGCTTTAGAATTCTACTTGGACAATTTAACATTTTAAGCATGCTATTCCATTCTCACCTGGCTGAATAAATTTCCATGAAAAGTCTTCTCTAATAGTAACAGTTTTTCTTCTATACTGAATGTGTCTTTTTACTCTGCCTGAATTTACAATTTTCTTTTTATCACAGGATTTCATGTATTTTATTATGAATTGTCTTATTGTAGCTTTGTATGTAGTTTTTCTGCTTGAGGTGCATTGATCTTCTTGAAGGGTCTTCTTTGGCCACTAATGTATCCTCTGAGTGATCAGCAAAGACTCTCCACTCTGCTAATAAGACGTTATATAGCTCCTAGGCCTGGGTATCAGTTTATTTGTTAATCTTTGCCACACTTGTAGAGTTCCATCCTACACATATAATTTACGTTTTAGTATTCAGCAAAGTTCAAGGGAATCTCAGTGCAGATCTATGTAAATTTTTCTGTGTAACTAGAGATCCCCCTTTCTATTTTGTGACCCGGAATGTTTCTCTATATATAAAGCTGATGCAACAATAAGTATCATCTCATTTTTTCTACTTTTCCCCCAAGGATCACAGTTCTAAGTTCTCATTAACAGATATCCAAAGTTTTATTTTCATATAATTTGTTTTTTTGTTTACTTAAGTTGGGTATGTTGAGTCTTGTAGCCTGCACCTAACCAGGTTGCTGGATAAAACAAAATTATCAACATTATTCATATTCATTATTCATGTATATGAATAATATACATTATTCAATGTAATTCATTACATTATTCATAGTAATTTAAATATTACTCTGAATTTCCTAATATTCAAAATATGTATCCAGAATACAACGCAAAGTTACTTGTCAAAGAAAGAACCAGAGAATTCAACTCTCATGTCTAAAGACATTAAGCAGATGCCAACACCGAGGTGTACAGATGTTGGAATTATCTGACAAAGACTTTAAAGTAACTATTATAACCATGCTCCAACAAATAATGATGATTATTTTTGAAACAAATGAGAAGAAATGAGAATCTGAATAGAGAAATGGAAACTATAAAGAAGAACAAAATGGAAATTTTATAACTGAAAGGTACAACAGCAGAAACTTAAAAAAGCAATTCAAAAAAAAAACAACAAACAAACAACTGTGACTCAGGGATCTGTGGAACAATAGCAAAAGCTCTAACATTTATGTAATCAGAGTCGCAGGAAAGGAGAGAAAGAGTTTGGTGCTAAAAATTTTTTTAAAGAAATAGTAACTGAAAAATTCCCATTTGGTTAAAGGTATAAATCTATAGATTGAAGAAATGAAGTGACTTCTTAACAAGATAAACTGAAAGAAATCCATTTAAGATACATCACAGTACAAATGCTGAAAGCTAAAAAAATTTTTTAAATATTTTAAGCACTGTTGAAAATGATACATTATCTGTAAGGGGATGGTTAAAAGGACTGGATTTTTCATCAGAAACAGTGAAGGCAGGAGGAAGATGTAGATCATTTCTAAAGTGCTGGAGAAGTGTCAACCCTAAATCCTATATACTGTGAAAACATCCTTCAGCAGCAAAGGCAAAATAAAGACCATAAGAGAATTTGGTCTCAGATGAGGAAACCATAAGAGAATTTGGTGCCAGAAGATTTACCCTAAGAGAATTACTAGGAAAGTTTTCAACAGAAGGGGAAAGATACTTGAAAGAAAATTTAAATATAAGGATAAAGGAAGAACAACAGAAATGGTAAATGTCTGGGTAAATATAATGGACTCTTTTCCTCTTGAGATCTTTAAAATATGTTGGATGCTTAAAAGCAAAATTTATAATATTTCTGATGGAGCTTTCAATATATATTGCTATAATATAATAAGACAAGTATAACATAGAGGGAGAAGGTAGTCTATATGTTTGTAAGGTAAAATACTGATACTAAATCAGCTGTGAAAATTTAAGTGTGTATATTATAAACCCTAGAAAAACTCTAGACGCTACACAGGCACATACATACATATACACATTCTATACATTGGTAAATAGTTATGTAGATATACATAGAGTCAAATCGCAATAGATGAGCTAAGATGCAATACCAAAAAGGTGAATAAACCCAACACAGGCACAAAATGGAAACTGAAGAACAATGACAAAAGGAAGAAAGAGAAAACAAATAATAAAATGGTAGACGTAAACCCAAGTATACCAATCATTACCTTAAATGTAAGTGATCCAAATATACCAGTAAAAGATACAAGGATTATCACAGTGGATTAAAATAAAGTTACCCAGCTATACGCTGTCCATAACAAACTCATTTCAAGTATGATGACCCAGTTAAGTAAGTAAAAGAATGGAAAAAGTTACACCTTGAGAACACTAAGTTAGAGAAAGCTGGAGTGGCTATACTAATATCAGATGAGGTAGTCTTCAGAGCAAAGGAAATGACCAGGGCTGACAGGGGCATTATAGAAGGATGACCAAACGTGTTCCCTAAGAAGACATAACAGTATGAACCATGTACATCTCTAACAGCATGAAGCAAAAACGGACAGACTGAAAGAAGTAGACAAATGCACAATTATAATTGGAGACTCTTCAAATTTACCTCTCTGTAACAGATACAAATTGTATACAGAAATTCTGCAAGAATATGGAAGAACTGAATAGCACCATCAGCCAACTGGACCCGGTCAAGGTTTAAACAACATTCCACTCCAATAGATAATGCACAGCTTTTCACATGCACACGTAACATTCACCAAGATCGCCCATGTCCCTAATCATAAAACATATCTTAACTAATTCAATAAAATTGAAATCATGCAAAATATGTTTTTAGATCATAATAGAATTAAACTAGAAACTGATAAGAGAAAGATATCAAGAAAATCTCCAAACACTTAGAAATTAACTAACACACTTCTAAATAATCTGTGTGATGAATAATACCAAAGGATATTAGAAACATTTTGAATAAAAGTAAAATGAACATATGCCACATCAAATCTGTAGGATGTCCTTGAAACAGTGCTTGAGGGGAATTTATAGCATTGGAAGCGTGTATGAGAAGCGAAGAAAAGTTTCAAAACAAAGATCCAAGTTTCTTTTTTAAGAAGCCAGAAAAAGAACAGCAAAATAAACATAAGGAGAAGAAAATAAAGCAGAAACCCATGAAATTCAAAACAGAAATAAACAAAGAAAATGAAAAAAATCAAAATCTTCTATGAAATGATCAATAATATTGATAAACTTCTAGCTAGATTGACAAAAAAGAAGAAAAATGTGCAAATTATCAATATCAAGAATGAAAGAAGTGATACCACATCACAATATTAAAGGGATAATAAGGGAAAACTGCAAATAACTCTACACTAAGAATATCAACAACTTACAAAATAGGGTCTAAGTATTGAAAAAAATGACAGAAGTGACTTCATCAAAATTAAAAATGTTGTGCTCTGAAAGACAAGATTAATTAGGAGACATATATAAATTACATATTGAGAAAACACATATCTGAATATGGACTTGTGTCCATAATATATTTATATCTATCTCTCTTATCCATTTATCTATATCCAGAAAATATAGGAAATAATATATATACCTTCAAAACTAAACAGTAAAAATAATCCAGTTAAAATTGGGCAAAATATTTGGACAGACATTTCACCAAAGAGGAAGCAAATAGCACATAAAAGGATGTACACTACCATTAGCCATTACGGAATGCAAAATAAAACCATGACGAGCTAGTGTTCCATACCTATGAACATGGCTAGAATAAAAAACCATGACGATTTCAAGTGCTAGTAAAGATGTGGAGCAACCAGGACGTACATTGCTGAGTGCAATGGATAATGAATACTACGCAGGCATAAAATGAATGAAACAATCCCATTTGCAGCAACATGGATGGACCTAGAGATTATCATACTAAGTAAGCCAGACAGAGAAAGACAAGTATCATATGATATCACTTATATGTGGAATTTAAAGAAAATGATACAAATGATCTTTTATACAAAACAAAAAGAGACCCACAGACATAGAAAATAAACTTATGGTTACCAAAGGGGAAAGGAGGGAAAGGATAAATTAGGAGTTTGGGATGAACATATGCACACTACTGTATATAAAATAGATAAACAACAAGGACCTACTGTATAACACAGGGAACTATATTCAATATTTTGTAATAACCTTTAAGGAAAAAGAATATGAAAAAAAATATGTATGCACGTATAACTGAATCACTTTGCTGTACACCTGAAACTAACACAACATAGTGAATCAACTATAATTTTTTTTTAAAAGAAAGGAGAAGCAACATGATACAGCTTTTCTGGAAAACAACTTGGCATTTTCTAATAAACATAACTATATATTTACCCCATGAGCCAGCAACTCCACTCCTGGGTATTTATTCCAGATAAATGAAGATATATGTCCACACAAAAACCTGTGTATAAATATAGATATAGCAACTCTATTTGTAATAGGCAAACAATGGAAGCATCCAAGTGCCCTTCACCAGGTGGATGGATTCACAGACTCTGTGCAGTCACACCCTGATTCCTGCTTAGCAATAAAGAGGAGGGTACTCCTGATACACACAACTTGGGTGAGTCTCGGAGACATTGTACTGAGTGAACGAAGCCGATTTCAAGATGACATACTGTATAATCCCATTTATATTCATCTGACATTCTCAAGTAGGCAAAACCATCATGATGGAGAATAGATGAGGATTGCTGAGGGTCAGAGTGAAGAGAAGATACAACTAGAAAGGGATAGAGAGATAGCCTTGTGAGATTTTTGATGTGATCTAACTGTTCTGTATCACGATTGTAATAATGTTTGCACAGATCTATACACCAAAAAAGAGCAATCTACTGTATGGTAATTTAAAAATTAAAATCAAGGAGAAAAACCAAGTGGCCAGTAATAACAGAATAGCTAGGTCAATTATGAAAACATCACTTGCTAAAATATTAAAAGGATAATCATAAAAATTGCAGCAACATGAAAAAGCAGATTTGTAATAATGTTAAGTGAAATGAGTTATACTGCAAAGCTATATTTAATCTTATAAAAAATTTGTCATGAAAAAATAAAAGGTAATAGATGAAGTGATAAAAATGTTTGTTTTGCAGAACTATGGGTGATGTTCTCTCATGTATTTTTCTCGAACTCTTATAATAATGGTATATAACATTTATTGGTGAATATAAGTTATTAAATGTTGCTGTTATTGATAGAATGCATATAAACCTCATAGAGAAATGCATAAAGATACAGAGTGTGTCCTATATTTAAAAAAAAATTGTCAGCTATGTATAGGCTGACTTGATAATCTTCATTTTTCCTTTTAGGGTGGATTTTATAACTTTTTTCACATTAGTGGTAGAGTTAAGGATTTACCAACGAAGTGCCTTCTAAAGGAACTTCACTTGGGACAAAAATGAAGACATTTGTACAAGGTGAGATATTGTGTCTGAATTAATAATTTTACAATGGTACACTGTTAACAATTGTGAAATTAATATCAGGTAAAACAAGTCTTTTCAAATCTAAGGATTATTATTTTGTCACATAATCTAAGGATTATGTGACAAAAGCAAACTTGCTTTATATTTTTTCTTTTTCCAAATTAGATAGGAGGTGAAATCAAATGCCTCCTTTATCCCACTGGAGGTTTATTTTTTCTGGTAAAAGACAAAGGCGTATGGATAGTCTAGAGCCAGTTTTCAATCATTTGTTTATCAATTCAGATTACACAGTGTCTCAAAACCTCACATAGCCAAGAGTTTCCCACTTGCAGGCTTTGGGAGATGATGCGGTTAGTCTTAGTCAAATGCACTTGAGAATCAGGGCAGACTTGTGATTAAAACATCTTCTAAGTCGCAAAACGAGTGGTGGCTGCAGGGGTTTATTTCTCGTTAGAAGAATAAATCATCCTGGGCAGTGTGACTAAGTTGTGCTTGGAGAGGTTCGTGTGTGTGAGCATGGACTCACGTGCACACACACACACGCACACAGTGTGTTTGCAATGAGCAAACGCACGGCCACTTCTGCTGCTCACTTATCAGGCCCAGAGCTGGGGACTGAGACACAGAAATCAAATTAATTCCAGCGGAATCAAAGAAAGCAGCAAAAAGCATCTGTTTGGGCTAGAGGCTAAGTCTATAAAAACAAAACAGAACAAACCCCCAAATCGACCAACCAACCCCCCGCCTGAGCCTGGGCACCCCAGGAGCTCTGGGCCCAGTGAAGGGACTCTCCAGGTGACGGCTTCTTGGTGGCCGGGCTGCTGTTCTGGGAACAGGGCAGTATTTGACCCATAATTGCAGCAGATCCGCAGCAGGTTTCGAGTAGCTTCTGAGCAGCGGCGCCCAGGCAGCCTCCATCTGCTGCGGGCTCCTGCACCTCCCAGGGGGGGGACCTGGCTGATTTTTCAGTCAATTAGCAGAGGGCTGCTTTTGTTCTGCCGTGCACGCCCTGGGCTCTGCTTACCCTGGGAGCTGGCGTTCAGATGGGGTGGGTTTGGAGAAGCATATTGTGTTGTTTTTTTCCATGACCTTGTGACACTGTTGGGCAAACGTTATCTCAATCATCTCAGCGATTTGCTAAAAAGCCAGCAAGCTTCCCTTTCTCTGTTGTGGTGTCTGAGTGTGTGTGTGTGTGTGTGTGTGTGTGTGTGTGTGTGTGTGTGTGTGTGTGTGTGTGTTTGGGTGTGTGTTAGGGCGGAGGTGAGCAAGCACACTGTGAATGAGCTGTTTTAAATACATCACATATTTGAGTTTTGTGTCCCTATAGGTCTGGTCTCAAATTTATTTATTTATTTACTTTTTTAAATCAGTCACCTTAATGAGGACAAGGCAGGGATTGAATTTATGTAGAAAGAGATTTATTGGGTGAAACAGAGTTTATTCCATTGAACCCTGCCAGAGGTGGTTTAGTCTCCATCCATCTTGGAGGGACTGCTGTCGTAGCCTTAGAAAGTTCTGGACAAGCAGTATCTCAGATTATAAATCCTCTTGGTCCGTGAACCTTAGTCACTCCTGACTCAGTTTCCCCGGGTGAGATGAGAGAGAGCAGGATCTGGGAAGGGACAGGTCATTCCCCAAATGTGAGGTCTTGACTAACCCAGGCCGCCTGGCAGGTGAGGGACCTGCAGTTCTGTTATTTGGGGATTTTGCGATGACCTTGACTCCTGGTCCTTCTGTGGTCACCACGCACAGCCAGCAGTGGGCCTTTCTCTTAGGGCCCGTGACTCTGAATCGCACTTTGTTTTCCTCCAAAATAAAAACCTTTACTTTCTGTTATAATTAAAAATGGTCGAAGTCCAATATACAGCATGGCTTTCCATTTTTCAAAGAAGACATTTGTAAAGAAAGTCTGTCTCCCTCCAGCTCTGGAGGTACTTGGCTTTTCCCGCACAAGACACTGGTGCTGTCACTCCCCTAAGTGTCCTTTATATGAGACATGCTGGGGGGACCGTGAGGTGCCCTCCCAAGAGGGCTCCCGAGCTTCCCTATGCCTTGTGGTTTCCAGCCCCCCAAGTATGAGCTTCCTAGAGGCCCAGCCTCCCGTCCGTCCTGTCCACAACCTTCCGGCTATTTTTCCTGCGGGGCGTTGAGCACATCCCCCTCTCCCCTTTCATCTACCCAGCCTCTCAGCTCTTTCTATAGTTAATAAATGTACCTTTTTTCTCAGTGTCAAGCAATCAAATATTCACCGGGTCTGAGCTGGGGTTAACAGATTTCTGAAAATTTTATTGCGTGACAGCCTGTCCTGCATAATCCCCTCAGCTGTCTCAGGTTCTGGGGCAGAAATGATCTTGTGTGTCACTCTAATAGTCTAGAATTACACTTGTATCGCTGTCGCCGGCATATGGGGCTGTGTATACCCCTAGGCCAGTTCCCTCTCTTTCACGGCTCTTAAAACGATAACATTTGGCAAAGCCAGCTCTGACCAGCATGCACCATCCTTCCCGAGCGGCGACAAAGGGGCCACCAGAGGCCTGACTGCAGTGGCCAATCAGGGCGCTCTTTACCGCTAATGAGAGGGCCCCCGTGCCCTGGGAGCTGGGAGCAAGTTTCCACTTAATTATACAGTCTTCATCTTAAGTGCCTGCTCACAAGGGCTTCAGCTGTGCAGGTCTCCTCAGGGGTCTCCCCCAGCCCGGACCAGACATATTGATCGCTGGGCAGTCGATGGGCTGCAGGGCTTGGGTACATCATGCAGAGGAAGCAACCAGCTGGGGGCACGAGTGAGAGGTGGCAGGAGGGAGGGCAACGGAGGGGGCGCCCCATGCCTGTCACTGCCGAAAGCCATTCATACTAACTGGGTAGTGGAGTGGTGACAGTGATATCATTTATGTGAGGAGTCTTAAAGATGACCCAGGTTAACTTATTTACGGAACAGAAACAGACTCACAGACATAGAGAACAAACGTATGGCTACGGAAGGGAGGGGAGGAATAAATTAGGAGTCTGCGAGTAACAGATACACACTAGTATATATGAAATAGGTAACAAACAAGGGCCTACTGTAGACCACAGGGAACAATATTCAATGCCTGTAATAAACTACAATGGAAAATAATGTGAAAAAGAAGACATGTGTGTATAACTGAATCACTTTGATATACATCTGAAGCTAACACAACATTGTAAATCAACTACACTTCAATTAAAAAATTTAGGGCAGGAGAGTAAGTAGACAGCAGTGGAAGCAGCACACTCCATTAGAAGACAGAAAGGAGATGATATCCTGCAGAGGAAACAGAGTCCAGGCTGGTCTGATGATGTCTGATTCTGCAAGGAGAGGCTGGCAGTTGAGGCCCATCCAGGGTCTGTTGCAAGCACATGTGGACAAGCTGTGGGAGGGTGCACAAAGCGTTGTGGCTGCAGCCCAGGTGTCACAGTTGAGGGTAACGTGCAAGGGCAGCTGGCTGGAGCACAATGAGGGCTCATGCATCCTACCTGTTCCTTTTTGGGGGTCACCTCTGTGTTCCTGTCCAGGGAAGGCTGGATCTGCCGAAAGTCACTGCTGGGTGTACCGCGTCATTCCGAGTGAGCCCATGGTCATTGTTACAGAGAGGCTGCTCCTGGATTTGAGGATCGTATGCCAGCTGCCCGAACAGACCAGGAAAGGCTGTAGTTTTCCATGACTCTGGCCCAGAGAGTAGCGAGGCACCCTAGGCATTCACTCTGGGTGTTAGGAGAGACTGTCTGGGTGACTATTTGTAGTTCAAGTTCAAGTTTCAGCAGGTTCTCAGTGTCAGCGTGACCTCTCTTTGCAGGAAGCAGTCACGTTTGGAGTACCGCCTGTCGAGCTGTCTTCTGGCTGCATCTCTGCCACCATGGCTCCATGTGTTCTGGTGGCATTTGCTTTGCTGTCTCATCCTTGGCTCATTCTGCTTGAGGTAATTTCTGGGGGTCCTCAACAACCTCAGTCTGGATACGCTGCTCCCATCCTCTGCTTCTATGTCCATAGATGTGCATGTTGTCCTTTGGAAAGTTAGTTTCAGGTCCATGCTGGCTGTGGTGCATGCCTTTGCTTCCCAAGTCTCTAAAGGCGTGCTGTCCAGGGACAGCGTGAGCTGTATGAAGCCAATGCTCGTGGTTCCTAGAGCCTCAAGATTCCATAAAACAAAGACAAAGGCAAAGACATAAACAAAAAACAACAAAGTAAGCAACAGCAAAAAGCTTTAGTGGGACAGGACCAACTCCAGGGCCAGCCCTTGGTGGTGAAGGCTGGGAGCGTCGTCCGTGACTCTCTCTGCCTTAGTGGTGGAGGCTCTACACTGGAAACAGATTTCTTTTTTAGTGGAAGTGAAATTCACACAACATAAAACTAACTACTAAAAGTGTACAATCCTGTGGTATTTCATATATTCACAGTGTTGTATGATTATCACCTATATCAAATTCCAAAGCATTTTTCATCATTCCCAAACAAACCCCATACCCATTAAGCAGTTTGTCTTCATTTTCCCCTCCTCTACTCCTCTGGCAACCACTAATCTCCTTTCTGTTTCTATGGATTTACCTATACTGGACATTTTACATAAATGGAATCATACAGTGTGTGCTCTTCTGTGTCTTGCTACTTTCACATAGCATCATGTTTTTGAGGTTTGTCTGTTTTGTAGCATGTTTCAGTGCAGTATCCCTTTTTATGGCTGCATAATATTCCATTATGTGGATAGACCACATTTTTTTTTATTCACCAGTTAACAGACATTTGGGTGCTTCCCCATTTTGGCTATTGTAAAAAATATTGCTATAAACATTTGCGTACACATATTTGACTATGTTTTCAACTCTTTGGGGTGTGTACCTAGCAATTAAAGTCCCAGGTCATATGGTAATTCTATGTTTAACTTTTTGAGGAAATTGAAATAGAATATCGAGACACTCACATTTTGCCAGCTCTTAATAAGGATGGACTTGCCCCAGTGATTCTCCTGATGCTTTGAGGTTAGTGGACGATCCCACCCACTGGGGCTGCCCAGGTACGGAGTGGGTGATGGCTGTTTGCTTTATTTGGTATCAGCAGGACTTAGCGAGGGGCTCTCTGGTTCACTGCAGGATTAACTTCCATCACTGTAGTTCTAGGGCCCTGAGAAGATAGCTGTTTGTGCAGTGGCATATTCATCACTTCTTCATGGTAATGTTTTAACAGCAGTGTGACGAGGGTGGGATCATGGGCTGACTCTTTATGGCCTGTGCATCACTAGGAGATGGCGTGGCTGTGTTTGAGAACCTGTAAGAATAACACAGTACCCACAGGAAAATCATAGCAGGGATGCTTACTCTTCAAACCGTGTTCATTTAAATTTATCTTAAATCTGAATAGTCCCGAGTTTTAAACATTTTTGCATAAAACATGATTGCTCACACTTTTGAAACAAAACAGATTTATAATTAATACTTTGCATTATGTTCTAATTTTTGATACAGCCTGGAGGTCAATTTGCAAGGTCCTTTGGTATAGCTGTTCAATCTGAATTCAAGTGTAAATAATACACCTAAACCATTGAGTTCTGAGGTCTAGAAGGCATGACTCATCAGTTCTGTGCACAGTGAAATCCCTGTGGCTTTCGGGATTGATACCCCACTCTACCAGGACTACCAGTATTGCACTATAGTCCTTCAGTCACTTAAAAATTTCCCACCGTCTGAAGTATTTTGTATTCTAGTTTATTTAGTTGATTCCCCCTCCTGATGGATGGAATTATACCAGTTTATTGTAAAAATGGCAACTCTAGCCAATGTAATTTCTTGTGCTGTGATTAGATTTTAACAGGTGTCTGTAGTATTTAAACTTTCATGCTGAAGATTAAACTGTGGTGCTTTGCCTTCTTGTCAGACAAGATGCTGCTCTCATAGCCATTGGAGAGAGCCCTCTGTTCTAGGGCTGTGCCCTGCTCGAGCAAGGTGGCATTCTTCTGCATAAAAAGAAGGTGATGAGCTATATATGAGGTGTGACGACACTGTCACAAGGATGATTTCTAAGCAACAAGCTGAATTTCCACTTCCAAATGCATGCGAGCCCTTCTGAGACGTCCCCTTGGATGGCTCCTGCCTTGTCCGGTGTTGCTGCCGAGGCTGCTCAGAACAGCTCCCAGTTATCCTCTTGGAACTGCATATCATTTCATCCACAGCACATCATCTGGCAAGCATTTCTTCTTGGAGGATATTTGGAGGTTGGGGGACAAAACTTTCAGATTTAAGATGGATGAAGTGGAAGATGGAGCCACGGGATGGAAGGGGTATGTGTGTGTGCGTGCATGTGTGTGTGCATCTGTAGGATAAAAGAACAATGTATGAAGTCATGGCACTGATTTTCAAGAGATCTCCCATGGGCAGAGTCATCCCCAGGTGTCACTTGAGTATTGTCACTTGGATACGGATACGGATGGGGATGCTGTTGGTCAGGGGAAGCACCCTGATAGCTGCATCCTAGGTCCCTGAGGATGGGGGCCCAGCACACAATGGGCAACCCACAAAACACCTGCTGAGTCAATGCATGAATGAACAAATGAGAGTGAATGAATGAAAGGCATCTGAAACACAACAAACACCTGTCATTAAGTAACACCAGGATGTCATTTCTTGAAAGCCATCTCTATACCTCACAGCCAAAGCCCAGTTACCTGTAAACACTGGTCAGCCTCAGGCCATCTAAGGAACTAAGGCAGACTCAGTGATGAGCAGAATAATGACAGTAAGGTAAACTGGTTGCTTTACTCAAATTTTGGATTCAGGTTTATAAGATAAGGACATTAAACTAAAATATATGGTTAGCTCTTTTTCTTTCATTTTTAGGGTATCTTTATTAGTTTTTTAGGATTATGGGGTTTTTGTTTGTTTTTTGTGTTTTTTGAG
The DNA here is from genome assembly GCF_000442215.2 of Lipotes vexillifer. Taxonomy (NCBI): domain Eukaryota; kingdom Metazoa; phylum Chordata; class Mammalia; order Artiodactyla; family Lipotidae; genus Lipotes; species Lipotes vexillifer. Next base: position 868,949 of record NW_006799734.1, read on the forward strand.
GATTTTCCTTTTTTTAATTGAAGTATATTTAATTTACAAAGTTGTGTTAATTTCAAGTGTATAGCAAAGTGACTCAGGTATACATATATATGCATATGTATATATTCTTTTTCTAAGAACTCTTAAAAAACAAAAGTCTAGCAGTCCTCCTTCAAGGATCATTCAGCCTTCCTGGGGAAACTGCACACCATCTCCAGCACCGAGGAACCCTCACAGACCCGCGTGTGTGGGGACATGTTTACCCTGTTGACCTTCCCATGGGCATGACTGTATACAGTGGGTTCCTCACGAAGTAACTGAAGATACGCTGCCTAGAAAAGAACCATCCAGAAATAAGGAAAACATGGAGGCTGGGAGATTTCTAGAATGGGTGGTGTCAATCTGAGTCAGAACTGCCAGAATTCTCATGGTCCTTTTGGGAAAAATTCATATTTTAATCACAATTTTTTGTAACCTGCTACTATGGAATAATGATGTGGAGGCACCATGAGATTAGAAATAGGTGAAGAGTATAGGAGGCTCCCTATTTTAGCTCCTCCTTCCCATTGGTTTTATTAAGGATGATTTTAGCATTTTATTTATGAAGGTCATTCCTCTTAAAGTGGCCCTGCCTTGGGAACGGTTTTGTCTCAAAAGGGAAGCGTCAGGGGGAAGGGTAAATTAGGAGTTTGAGATTAACATATACACACTACTATATATAAAATAGATAATCAACAAGGACCTACTTATAGCACAGGGAACTCTACTCAATAATCTTTAATAACCTATATGGGAAAAGAATCTGAAAAAGAATGATACATGTATATGCGTAACTGAACCACATGGCTGTACACCTGAAACTAACACAACACTGTAAATCAAGTATACTCCAATATAAAATTAAAATTAAATTTAAATAACTAAAGAAATGAACAGAAATACACATGTCATTCACAGATTCACTCTTGTTGTAATCACAGAGCAGGAGAATCAAAGGGCCGAGCAGAGCACAGGACAAGGGGCTCTATGAGGAGGGTGTGCCGTGACATCTGTGACTGCGTGTGTGCCTGTTTGTGCGTGTGTGCGTGCATGTGTGTGCCTGTGTGTGTGCATCTGCATGTGTGTTCATGAGTGTGTGCCTGTGTGTGCATGTGTGTGCATGTGTGGGTGCCTCTGTGTGTGCATGAGTGTGTGCGCCTGTGTATGTGTGCCTGTGCGGGGGGGGGGGCACTGCAATTTAAAGTAACTCCGGACCCACAAGAGTGGAAATGATGAACAATACAGGAATTTGCCAAGGGCTGTGTGGCAAATTCCTGTACAGTTTAATCCAAACTTCAGTGGAGGTCATTGCTGTGGATTGAATTGTGTCTCCCCCTAAACGCATGTTGAGGTCCTGACACCCCACAGAAGTAAGTTCTTTAAGGAGGTGATTAAGGTTAAATAAAGTCATAAGCACAGAGCCCTGATTCTGTAGGATTAGAGTCCTTATAAAGGAGGTAGAGACACCAGAGCTCTCTCTCCAGAACTGTGAGAAAATAAATTGAGCCCCTCAATCTGCAGTATGTTGTCATGGAAGGCCCAACAGATGAAGACAGTCAGATTTGGGGAAGGTGTGATCTACATATAGCATCTCTAGCTGCTATAGATGGCCCAGGTTCTTCCATGAAGTGTCAGCCTCACCTGCGGATGGACTTTCACCTGCACTCTGGGAGCTGCACTTGACAGCTCCATGTGTCTGTACCTCTGGGGGTAGCACGTTATGTAAATACATATCCAGGCAGCACTCTTGCTTCCTGAGCCTCATTCGACAAGCACTGGCCTCTGCAGGTGTGAACACAGGGCGATGTGTGACTGAACTCATTCTCACTCTTCCCGCCTGGACAGCAGACAGCTGCCATCTGTGTGGTGGGCTGTGCCATTGGTGTGGAGGCCAGGTGAGTCTTGGGTTGGTATGTGTGCATCAACATAGTGATGCTGTGTATGGGTCTCTCAGAAAAAAATTTCCCAGTTATTTTAATGTTGAAAATATACATTTAACCACGAAAAGCATGAAATGTCCTTGCATGCATTTCCTGGGTTTGAGAAAGCAGAATTACAGACCCCAAGTAGTTGATTCATAGCAAGTGAATGGAAAGCCCCTCAGAGAGGCATCCTGGCTCTGTACCTTTACTGTCATAGATGAGAAGCCCGTGGCCGAGCACAGCTAAGTGGGTTGGCTCCCGTCCTGTCCCAGTGAATCGGGGAGGTAGACATCCAGCTTTCAGTGGGAGTTTCCCACCTTTTGGGGCTGTGCAAACCTGGGCTCCCCCAGCGCTTGCCCTACGAATCTGCTGTAACCCCTTCTTTACTAATACCTGTCCACTGGCTCATCAACACCAGCTTCCTGAAATCAGAAGGTTGTGTCCTTAGATACATTTCTCCTATTGAATTTATTCAAATTCTGATTACACAGATTCTTTTTGCTGCCTAATGGTCAACTCACACCCAGGAATGGACTTGAATCAGGCTAGCAACTACATGTAAATGTGAGGACTGGTTCACACGAAGTTGAGGGGTCAGGATGCAAACATCTGGTGGGAAGTAGGAAGGGGTACACCTGGCTGCAAGCTATGGTGGTTGGAGGTGAGGCTTAAGGTGAGAATGTGAGCTGGTTGAGTGAGGAGTCTGGCCCAGGCTGATCACAGGAAGCCAGATGCTGGCTCGGGACGAAGTTATCATTCACCTGGCAGAAGCCTGTTGTGCATTTAACTGAAGGGCTGGAGTAGGGAAGACTAAAGACAGAGGACTGAGTAGGACATTCCTGCAGGATGAAGCATACCTGGAGTAGAGGTGTGGCCGTTGGAATGGGGAGCACAGAGAAGATTCGACGGATTAACTGATAGACCAGGAAGTCTGGATTTGGAGGGGAAAGACACAGAGGTTACCGAGTGTTCAAAATTTGCCTGGAGACACTTCTAGTGAAATAAATGGGAAAGTGGGTAGGATGAGCTCCCAGCAGGACCCGGTAATAGTTTGGGTTTATTCGCTTTGGTGTATGGTGGGGAGTGGGGGAGACATTTGATGAGAGGAAAGGAGAAAAGACATTGACAAGACATTCAGATAAAACACCTGTGGGCCACGTGGACACGTACGTGAGCACCTCGCAGGGACAGTTGAAATTCTAAGAATAGATAAGAAGGGCAGTGTTGCCCGGACAAGTTCCCGCAGGAAAGCCTGATTGAGAAGCTCCTTCCTTTCGCTGGGACACGGAGGCCTTTCCAAACAAGGGTTGGCTCAACTCCATTCTCATGTTCACTCTGCAGAACAGCTTCCACTCTGGGAAAATGAGTCACAGAAGAGGCCGCAGTAGATTCTGTCCACACACGGTCAGTCCATTTGCGGTCCCCTCACCCTATTTACGTGCACCACCACCGTTCATCTTGAAACAAACATGCGGTGTGTATAATTATTCCCGTTTTACGGGTGAGGAATCTGAGGCTTGCAGAAGCAAAGGGGTTGTTCTCAACACCCTGTAGGTGGGAAAGGAAGAAAATGACGATTCTAAATCTAGTGCTTTCTGCAAACAGCTCCTGCGAGAAGGGATCCAGCCCCTAGGCTCATCTAAACCCCTGGTGTCTTTGCAGTTCCCTAAAGCTCCATTTGACCAAACCTCACATGTTTCTAGAAGAAGAAGGAAGTGCAGAGGGAATGACAGTGCTCCCCTGTGCAGCCAGGAGACCCATCGTCACCGTTGGAGCATTAACTCAGTGGGGAAGGGCCAGGCGGCCATGGCACAGAGTCATCTGGCAACAGGAAAGGATTAGTAGTAGTTGGGAAATTAGTGAGGATTATAGGAAGCTAAAATGATTTTATAGAAAGCTTTCTGATTAAAAAACATCAGCCTTAAAAATACACTGAAGGGCTTCCCTGGTGGCGCAGTGGTTGCGAGTCTGCCTGCTGATGAAGGGGACACAGTTTCGGGCCCCGGTCCGTGAAGATCCCACATGCCGCGGAGCGGCTGGGCCTGTGAGCCATGGCCGCTGCGCCTGCGCGTCCGGAGCCCGTGCTCCACAACGGGAGAGGCCACAATAGTGAGAGGCCCGCGTACCG
>NW_006799734.1:873027-894819 GCF_000442215.2 Lipotes vexillifer
CCATGGCCGCTGAGCCTGCGCGTCCAGAGCCTGTGCTCCGCAACGGGAGAGGCCACAACAGGGAGAGGCCCGGGTCCCCAAAAAAAAAAAAAAAAAAAAAAATACACTTAAGAATTATAATAACTGACCAGATTAACACCAGTGTAATACCCTCTGTTTGCCCCTTTCTGAGGCTGAGCGCTGCATTTATGTGTGTGATGGATTGCAGGAGGGCTCTCATCACCAGGTGATGACAAACAGCACCAGGCAGGAGGACACCATGGGACCATGGGTGGACATTTGAGAGAAGCTGGACTGTCAGTAACAAATAGACACAGGATACGACACTCAGAACACGGAGACTCAGAGTAAGGATTTCCCGCAGGCGCAGACTCCCATGTGTGCTGTGGAGAAGCCAGGATTGGAACACAGCGCTGTCCAAGGTCCACACCAGCCACGGGTGATGTGCTTGGTGCTGGCGCCCTCAGAGATCTGTGTCCACGGAGGCTGTGGAACAGTGGCAGGCCCGTACCTGAAAGCACCTTCCCATCAACCGCAAAGGAAGTTGTGAAGAGGTAAATTGGAAGGACAGCTAACAGAGTCATCAGACTGTGTTTCCTTATTGTATTTTCCTCCCTTTGATTTGAGAACAAAGAAAACAAGGCAGTCAGCTACTGCATTCCTTTATAGCAACTATTCGAATTTCACTGTTGAAGCAGAAGTTTCCTGAAGGCACCTTCAGCCTTTCTCAGCACTTGTTTTCTAAACCACAATTCAGCCATTTGGGTGGTTAGCGGGTAGGACCAGGGATTGCTGTGGTGGGGATGGGTTATGGGGGTGGGTTATGGGAAGCCTGAGAGGGAGGGAGGGGAATCTGAGATGTCCCTGAGACCAGCTCCAGGACAATGGCTGTGGTCCTCAGGGCAGCAGGGCCCTGGTCTTCTTTTCCCTGATGGGACTCAGATGTGAGTCTAGGGACCTGGGGATAGGAAACACTTATCATAGGCCTTTCAGCTCTGGCAGGAGCTGCAGGCAAGCAAGGTTAAGACAGACAGAGCCAGCTGCCCTCGGGGCCCCATGGGCTGAGCAAGACGACCACCTAGGACCACATGCTGGGCAGGCCATCCTTCCCCTCAAGTCCTAGTGGGAGTGTGGGCCCTGAGCTTTCCCAGGAATCTGAGATGGGGAGACAGTCCCAGGAATACGTGGAAAGAATCTCCTTCCATCTAGATAATATAAATTCAGAAATAGATTTTTCTGTGTGAAAAACAATGGGCCAAAAAAATTTGAGTGAACTTAAGCACACACACAAATATATATATGCACATATATATACATATACATATGCATACAGTATACATATACACATATACATAGGCATATAAATAAATAAATGTGCATGTGTGTAGTAAAATACACAAGTCTTAATCGTACAACTTAATGGGCTTTATACAGCATCCAAATCAAGAGCTACAACTTTTCTGAGATCTCAGGAGAATTTCCAGCTAATAAAACATTGTAAACTCCCCTGCCCCAAGTATCCTGATTCTGACTCTTCACCCTGGGAGCTTCATAGGAATGTTCCCATACAATGTATACTTCTTTGTGTTCATGTTTTGGCCGATGTCTGTTTTTTTCTGTTAGCAGTGGTTCGTTCTCTTTGTATTTATTGTGTACATATGACAGAATGTATTTACCCTGTTGTTGGTGAACATAGTGTTGTTTCCATGTTGGGTTGTTCTAAGTACAGTTAAGGGGTGACAAATATGATTGTTTCACACTTTGGTGCACGTGTATACTCATTTCTCTTGGGTGTGTCTAGGAGTGTGTTCTGTGGTAGGTACACATTTATCTTTGGTAGACATAGCCAAACCAAAGTTGTTGTGCAATTTACACTCCAACCAAGATTGTACAAGAGTGCCAGGTGCAGCCTATTCTTGGTCTTCATTTTAGTTTAGTCATTCTGGTGGATGTGGACCTGTTAGTACAGCATTGTGGTTTAATTTGTGTATCACTGATAGGTAATTACATTGAGCTTTTCATAGCTTATTTGCCATGGAATATTCTCTTTTGTGAATTGACAACTGTTCATTCTTGTGTCAATTAAATAAATTGGTAGTTGTTTTTGGCAGTTGATTTCCAGGTGTTTTTATATATTCTGGATAAGAATCTTTTGTTGTATCGCAAATGCCTTATCCTGGTCTGCGGCTTGCCTTTTCATTCTTCGTAATGGAGTGTTTGATGAACAGAAGTTTTTCATTTTAATGAAGTTTGAATTATCAGTATTTTATTATTGTTTGTGTGTGTGTGTGTTTGTGTGTGTCTTGTGTAAGAAGCCTCTACCTGCCCCACGGACACAAAGGTAATATCTTATGTTTTCTTCATGAGATTTTAATATTTTACCCTTAAAATTTGTTCTATCATTTTTATAAAATTATGTTGTATGTTGTGCCAGAAAGGGTCCAGCATTCATATTTCCCCTCATGGATATACAATAGCTTCAGCACTATTTATTGAAGAGGGTATCCTTTCCCCAGTGAAATGCATTGGTGCCTTTCTTGCAAATCAGTTGATTTGCACATGTGTGTGCTATTTCTGTAATCTCTGCTCTGTGCTAATGATCTATTTGTCTACCCCTTGGCAATATCTCTCTCCTGATTTCTGTAGATTCATAATAAGCCCCAATCTCTGTTAGTATAAATTCACTAGCATTTTTGTTCTTTCAGGTTGTATTGTACTTGAGATCCTTTACATTTGTATATAAATTTTAGAAATAGTTTGTCAATTTACTCAATCATGCCTGCTGAGATTTTGATTGTGATTGTATTGAACGTATTGAATTGTGTTATTTTAGGAAGAATTGACATCTGAACACAACTGAGACTTCTAATCCAAGATCATGGACTATCTCTCATTTTTTTAAATGTTCTTTAATTTCTCATCAATATTTTGTATTTTATACACATAGAGGTCTTGCAACATTTCGTTAGGTTTATTCCTAAACATTTGATTATTTTTTATATTTTATTTTAATTTCCAGTTGTTTGTTACTAGTACAATTGGGTTTTGGATATGAACTTTGTAGCCAGCAAACCTGCTAAAATTCACATTCTAATTTCAATAGTTTATTTGCACATCCTTTGGTATTTTCTATATATACAATTGAGCCACCTATAAAAATGACACTTTTGTTTCTTGTTTTGCATCTTTTTACATTTTAATTTCATTTCCTTTCATTATTTATCTGGTTGGGATCTCCAGTATCATGTGGAATATGAGGGTGATAGTGGACATAATTGTCTTTTTCCTGACCTCAGAGAAAAAGTGTTTAATAATTTATCATTAGGGACTATGTTACTTACTGATGTTTTATAGACTCTTCTTATGAGGTTGAGGAAGTTCCAGTCTATTCTAAGTTTGGTGAGATATTTTACTTCATTTCATTTCATTGCATTTTATTTGTGAATGGGTGTTGAATTCTAATAGCTTTTTGCATATATTCAGTTGAACAGATGCTTTTTGCTTTCCCTGTTTTGCTAACAAGACCAGTTTCATTGTTTGATGTTCAAATGTTAAACCAACCTTGCATTCTTAGAATAAACGTCTTTTGGTCATAATGCATTATTCATTACATCATTGAATTCAATTTGCTTATATATTTTTTAGCATTATTATATCTGTGCTCATGAGAGACACTGGCTTCTAATTTTGTTTGCCTATAGTGTCTTTGACAAGATTTAGTGTCAGGCTTATGCTGGCCTCACAAAAGAAGTTGCAAAGTGTTTTTTCTTTCTTTATTTTCCAAACAAATTTGTATAAATGTGATATTGTTTCCTTCTTAAATAAGTAGAATTTTGCAGTAAGAACATCTGCCCCTATAGCATTTTTTATGGGAATTTTGAAATTATGTTGCCAGTCAAAAAATAGAGGATTTTTTTTTCTATTTTTTGTTTTTATTTTGGTAAATGATGGTTTATTTATTTATTTACTCATATAATTTTCTTCCAGTTTTATTGACATATAGTTGACATATAGCACTGTATAGCTTTAAGGTGTACAGCATAATGACTGGGCTTACATAAATCATGAAAAACTATCACAATAAGCTTAGTGAACATTCATCATCTCACATAGATATGAAATTAAAGTAACAGGAAAAAACGTTTCCCTTGTGAGGAGAACTCTTAGGATTTACCTTCTTAATAATACTCATGTATAGCATATAGCAGTGTTAGTTATAATCTACCATGTTTTACATGACATGCCTAGTACTTATTTATCTTAAGACTGGAAGTGTCTACCTGTTGAGTGCCCTCATCTAATTCCTCCTCCCACCAGCCCTTACCTCTGGCAACCACAAATTCAATTTCTTTTCCTATGCGTTTGTTTATTCATTTTTGACATATAATTGACCTACAATGCTGTGTTAGTTTCTGTTATGTAACGTAGTGATTTGATATTTCTATACACTTCAAAATGATCTCCATGCTAAGTCTAGTTACAATATGTCACCATACAAAGATACTACTTAGTTATTGACTGTATTCCCCACACTGTACATTTTATACTCCTGACATTTATTTTGCAACTGGAAGTCTGTACCTCTTAATCTCTCTCATCCATCTTTTCCTCCTCCTACCCCTTCCCCTCTGGCAACCACCTGTTTGTTTTCCATTTCTATAACTCTGTTTCGGCTTTTTGTTATGTTTGTCCATTTGTTTTGTTTTTTAGGTCCCACAGTAAGCAAAATCATACAGTACTTGTTTTTTTGTTTTGTCAAACTTACTTCACTTAGCATAATACCCTCAAGGTCATGTTGTCACAAATGGAAAAATTTCATTCTTTTTTTATGGCTGAGTGATATTTCACTGTATATATGTACCACATCTTCTTTATCCATTCATCTGTTGATGGCCATTTAGGTTGCTTTCATATCTTGGCTATTGTAAATAATGCTGCCATGAACATAGGGGTGCATATAAGTTTTCTAATTAGTGTTTTTGTTTTCTTCAGATAAATACCCAGGAGTAGAATTGCTGGGTAATGTGGTAGCTCTATTTTTAATTTTTTGAGGAATTTTTTGGGGTAAGTTGTGTTTTTTTTAAAGGAATTTGTTCATTTCCTCCAAGTTGTCCAAGATATTGGCATAAATTGTTTCATAATATCCTCTTATTATTATTATTACATTTTTCTAATATCTAGGAAATCTGTAATGGTACTTCCTTTTTCATTCTTGATACTTCTTACTTGGTTTTTCTCCTTTGAAAAAATTATGGTATTATGGGTTATTGACTTATTCATTTTTTTTCAAACAGCCACCTTTAGGTTTTGTTGATTTACTCTATTATATGCCAGTTTTCCATTTCATTGACTTTTGCTTGTATCCTTCATTTAATTATCTAAATAACTCTAGATTTATTAGTTGGTAGCTTACATCAATAATTTTATACATGTAATCTTTTCTTATATATGCATTTGAAACTATCAATTTCTAAGTGCCAGTTCAGCACATTCAAAAAGTTTTGATAATGTACATATTTCAATTCAAAATATTTTGAATTTTCCATTGTGATTTCTTCTTTGATCCATACATTATTTAGAAAAGTGTTGCTTAATTTATAAATAGTTGTGGACTTATTTGTTATATTTTAGTTATTGATTTCTAGTTTATTTCCACTGTTTTCAAATAGCCTAACTTGATGCTTTCAGTCCTTTGAAAGGTGTTGACCCTTGCTTTATGGCCCAGAATGTGTCTGTCTTGGAAAATCTCCCATGTGTACTTAAAAAGAAAGTTTTCCTACAATTGTTAAGCTTAGAGAGGATACTAGCCAGACCAAGTCATTTTCTTGGGTTGTATAAACCTCCTTTGTACTGATTTTTTGTTGTTGCTGTATCAATCAGTGAGAAAGGTGTTAAAATCTCCAAATTACAATGGTGTATTTGTCTCTTTCTCCATTTAGTTCTGTCAATTGTTGTGTTAAATAATTGGAAGGTATGCAGAAATGAGGAATTTAAGGTTGTTGTGTGTTTTTTCTTGGCCTGACCTATTATCACCTGGAAATATGCCTATTTTTCTCTAGTAAAATTTTGTTTCATAAAATTTCCTTTGTCTATTTTTAGTGGTCCTGCATCAATTTATTTTCTAATATATAAGATATGTCTTTCTCCATTTTCAATGTCAACATAACTGTGTTCTTATATTTAAAGTGCATTTTTTAATGAAGAACATATATCTGCATCTTGTTCCTTTTTTAAAACTATTTTTTTTCTGGACTTCCCTGGTGGTGCAGCGGTTGAGAGTCTGCCTGCCAATGCAGTTCTTGTCCCGGTCCAGGAGGATCCCACATGCTGCGGAGTGGCTGGGGCCGTGAACCATGGCCGCCGAGCCTGCGCATCCGGAGCCCATGCTCCGCAATGGGAGAGGCCACAACAGTGAAAGGCCTGCGTACTGCAAAAAACAAAACAAAACAAAACGAAAAAAACAAAAAAAACTATTTTTTTCTTTTAAATAGGATCTAGTACATTTATATTAAAAATTATTATTGATATATTTGAACCTAAATCTACCATCTCATCATTTATTTCTAATTTTCCTGTTTGTCCCTTTATTCCTCTTATTTTTCTTCTTTGGGGTTTAATCAAATATTCCTTCTCTATTTACTCTCCTCTATCAATATTAGGTAACAGAGTCTTATATTACTTTTTGTATTTCAATATGCATCCTTAAGTTAGTTTTTGTTTTTAAAACATCCTAAATAATATGACAAACTTTCAACAGTTTACCATCATGTATCAATGTCCTCCTTTTAAAAAAATCTCTTGCTGTATATTTTTACTTTTATATATATATATATATATATATATATATATATCTCAACCACCCACAAAAATACTATTATTTCTGTATAAAACTTTCAACATTCTTTTATATGTACCCACACTTTGTCTTTTCCAGTCCACTTTGTTCCTTCTGCAGGACTATGCTCCCACCTAGAATCATTTTCTATAGCTGGAACTTTTTTCTTTCTTTTTATTTTTTTCTTCTTTAGTTTGTATTATAGTTTAGGTGTGCTGACAATGAATTTACTCAATGTTTACCTAAATGCATGTTATTTTACCTTTTTACCTAAGTCAGCTTTATTTAGGAATAAAATAAGTTCAATAAAATTCACCAATTTTAAGTGAAATCATGGTGTAGAACTTTTCCATTGCCCCCTGAAATTCCCCTGTGCCTGTTTTCAATCTATCCCTTTCTTTTTCTTCCAGCCCTTGATAACCACTTATCTACTTTTGTCAGTATAATTTTGTCTAGAATTTCATACAGTCTCTCTCTTGAGCATGAAGCATTTGACATTCATCTATGTTGCTTGTATTACAGTACTCTGGTCTGTTTATTGATGACTGGTATTTTGATGTATGGGTTTACCTCACTTTGTTCATCTGTTCACAAGATAAATTACATTTGAGTTGTTTTAAATTTCGGGGCTTTAAGAATAAAGTTGCTATGAATATTCATGAATAAATTCTTCATTGTCATATGCTTTTATTTTTCTTGGATGAATACCTAAAAGTGGAATTGTTTGGTCATTGGATAGATGTTATATTAAGTTTTTTTTAAAAAAATAAAGAAAACAATAGTTTCCCAATCAGATATACCATTTTATATCTCCAGCAGAAATTTATGGAAATTATAGCTGCTCTTTCTTCTCACCAATTATTTGTGTCAGTCTTTTTAATTTAGCCATTCATTTAGCAAAAAGGAGAAGTAACCTGTTATGGTTTCCATAGGCTTTTATCTAATGATTAATGATACTGAATATCTTTTCATGTGATTACTTTTAATTCCCATATCTTTTTTGATGGAATATCTATTCAAAAATTTTACCCTTTAAAAATTAGATTATTTGTCTTATTATTTTAATGTAAGAGATTTTTAAAGTATTCTGAATAAAATTCCTTTATCAGGTATCAATTTTGCAATTTATTTTCCTAGTTTTTGCTTTCCCTTTTCCTTTACTTAAAAGTGTCGTTGTAAAAGCAAAAATGTTTTAATTTTGATGAAGTCCAATCCATTGATTTTTTTTCATTTATGGTTTATGTTTGTCAGACCCAAAGTCATAAAGATTTTTTTTTCTGTTTTCTTCTAGAACTTCTATTGTTTAGCTTTTACAGTTAGGTACATTATTTATTCCTAATTAATTTTGTGAATGTTGTGGGGAGATGATGTTTATTTTTTTCCAACATAATTATACAGTTTTTCTAAAGCCATCTGTTAAAAAGAGTATCATTTCTCTGCTGAATTACTTTGATATCTTTGTCAAAAACTGATCAGATATATGTAAATATATTTCTAAACTCTTTATTATGTTTCATTAATTTATGTCTCCCTATGTCAGTACTGCACTGTCTTAATTACTTACTTTAAAATAATGCTTGAAATCATGTATAATAAGTCCTACTTTTTTTTTTCTTACTTTCACATTTTGATTTGGCTATTCTATATCCTTTGCTTGCTACATAAATGTTAAAATCCTCTTGTTGATTTCTATTAAAAGTTTTCTGGGATTTTGATTGGGATTACAATTAACGTATAAATCAATGCATTAAGGATGAATATATTAACAATATTGAATCTTGCATTTATTTTGTTAAATTCTCCTTATGTACTTCATATTTTTATGTTATTGTAAATGGTACTTTTAAAACTTTTAATTTCTAATCTTCCTTTCCAATTTGTGTGCCTTTATTTCTTTTTCTTGCCTTGTTGCATTGGCTAGAATCATCAGTACAATACTGAGTAAGACAGGATGAGAGCAAAGATTTTTGTCTTGTTTCACGTAAGGGTGAAAAACATTATGTTTTGCTGTGAAGTATGGTGTTTGTTGTAGGTTTTCACAGATGCCTTTATAGGCTGAGGAAGTTCCCTTCTATCCCTAGATCCCTGGAAGATTTTATTAGTATGAGGAAGTCCTCTTTTGTTTCTATTTCCTAAGAGCTTCTTTAAAAAAAAAAAAAAAAGATCATAAGAGGATGTTGAATTTTGTCAACTTATGTTCTGCATCTATTGAGGCGATCATATGGTTTTAGTTATTTTAGTCTGGTATATAGTCAGTTACATTAATAGATGTACAAATGTTAAAACAACATGGCATCCCTGAAATGAGCCCCTCTTGGTTATTATCTTTTCAATATACTTCTGGAATCAATTAGCCAAAAGCTTTATTAATTTTTTTTTCCTGTGGCTTTTTTTTCTTGTAATGTCTTTGCCTGGTTTTGGCAACATGGTCATACTAGCTTCATAAAATGAGTTGGGAAATATTTATACCTGTTTTATTTTCTGAAAGTGTTTGAGTGGGATCATTATCATTTTTTCCCTTTAATATTTGATGTAATTCACTACTGTAGCCACCTGAACATGGATTTTCTTTATGGGAAGGTTTTTTAAATACACATTGAATTTATTTAATCATTATAGGACTATCCATATAATCTGTTTCTTTTGAGTGACCTTTGGGATTTTATGTTGTACAAGAAATTTTTCCATTTCTTCTTAGTTGTCAAATTTATAGGCAAAAATTTGTTCCTAGTATTCCTTAATATTCTTTTATGTTTCTGTTGGATCTATAATGATGTCTTCTCTTTCATTTCTGATGTTGGTGATTTGTAACATCATTTTTTTTCCCTTTCAGATTTGCCTAATGTTTATCAAAATTTTATTGGTTTTCAAAGAATTAAATTTAATTCCATTGAGGTTTTTTAAAATTTATTTATGTTTTCTACTTCATTGATTTCTGCTCTTACTTTTAGTATTTTATTTCTTCTGCTTACTTTGGGTTTATTTGCTCTTTTTTTTCCCCCAAGATCTTTAGGGTGGAAGGTGAGGTCATTAATTTTAGACATTTTTTATTATCTAATATAAGCATTTGATTGCATAAAATTATCTCTATTCGTTGTTTTAGCTGTGTTCCACAAATCTGATATCTTGCTTTTTCATTTTTATTCATTTAAAATATTTTCTAATTTCTCTTATGATTTTTTCTTTGACCTGTCTTTATATCATTGTGTTGTTTAATTTCCAAATATTTGTGTATTTATTCAAATATCTTTCTTTTATTTATTTCCAGTTTAATTGCATTATGATCAGAGGACCTACTTGGCTTCATTTCAGTCTTCTTAAATTTAGAGGTTTGTTTGTTTTTTCCTTAGAATATGGCTTATCTTGGTCAGTGTAAAATGGACACTTGAAAAGAATATACATTCTGCTATTTCCTGGTGAAGTATACTATAAATATCAATTAGATCAAGTTGATTGAAACTGGAATACTTACACCCTCATGCTGTTTTTGTCACAAATTTTAATTCTACATATTCTATAAACCCTACAATGCAGTGTTTTCTGGGGGGGTATGGACTACCAATTATCTTTAAAATTTACTAAAATAGAATAATGACTGCCATATACATTTATCTATATGGTCATCATTTCTGGTGCTCTTTATAGTTTACATTAATTCAAATCTCTATCTGGAACCATTTCCCTTCTGCCTGAATAAATTATTTTAATATGTTTTATTGTGCATGTCTACTGTTTATAAACTCTCCCAGCTTCTGCTTATTTAATTAATCTTAATTACTCTTATTTATTGAAGATGTTTGTGCTAGCTAACGAATTTTCAGTTGACAGCCTTTTTTTTTTTTTCCTTTTAGTTCTGAAAGATATCCTTACTGTCTCTGACACATGCTGGTTTTTTGTCTTTTTTTTAATTATTTTTTAACAAAATCTGCTGTTTTCCTTATGTTTGCCCCTCTTTATGCAGTGTGTCTTTTCCCCTCCTCTAGTTACTTTTAAGATTTATTTCCTATTCCAGAATTTCGATTATGATATTCTGCAGTGTGGTTTTTCTTTAAGTTGATTTTTCTTAGGGTTCATAAAGATTGTTGGATCAGTGAATTTTTGGTTCTCATCAAAGGTACAACAATTTGGATACTATATTTTCAAGTATTTTTCTTCATTTTTTTCTTATTTCTGAGATTTTATATATATACCTGATATTGTCATCCCACAGATTACCCTTACTATGTCCATTTTATTTTAGTCTTTTTAGTCTCTTTGCTTCACATTGTTCAGTTTCTATCACTATGTCTTCAAGTTTATGGTCTTTCCTTTTGCTTTGTCTATTATGCTTGTATTTCCACCCAGTATATTTTTTTATTCAGATGTTTTTCTATCTATAGCAGTTTCATTTGTCTTTTAGAGACATTCTATCGTTCTATCATATTTATGTTTTCTTTACTTTTGTGATCATACTTTTTTTTTTTTTTCAGTACACAGGCCTCTCACTGCTGTGGCCTCTCCCGCCGCAGAGCACAGGCTCCGGACGCGCAGGCTCATGGGCCCAGCCGCTCCGCGGCATGTGGGATCCTCCCGGACCGGGGCACGAACCCGCGTCCCCTGCATCGGCAGGCGGACACTCAACCACTGTGCCACCAGGGAAGCCCCATACTTTTTTATAGCTGTTTCAAACTCCTTTGTCTTCTAGTTCCATGATGTGTGTCATTTCTGAGTTTGTTTTATTGATAAATTAGTCTCCTAGTTAGTAGTCATACTTTCCTATTTCTTCTGCATCAGCGGCGGACACTCAACCACTGTGCCACCAGGGAAGCCCCATACTTTTTTATAGCTGTTTCAAACTCCTTTGTCTTCTAGTTCCATGATGTGTGTCATTTCTGAGTTTGTTTTATTGATAAATTAGTCTCCTAGTTAGTAGTCATACTTTCCTATTTCTTTGTATGTCTGGTGATTATTTATAGATTTCCAGATATTGTTAATTTTTTTTTTTCTTTTGGATTGATGGATTTTGTTGTAGTCCTTTAAATAGTGGTGAGTTTCCTTCTGGTACACAGTTAAATATGGAACCGGTTGGATTATTCTGACGCTTGTTGTTGTATTTTGGTGGAGGGTGGCTGGTTAAGTTGTGTTCTGAGAAGCTGTTGCTACAGTGTTAAGTTAGCACCATTACTAAGGTGATAACCCCTGAGCTTTCCTTCCAATGCCTTGTCCATTATGAGAGCTGTTGTTGGGAAAGAAACAATTCCCAGTTCTGTGTGAATTCCAGAACGTGTTCCACCTACTCCTTTTCAGTGAATACCAAATGATACAGGTTTCTCTTCATTCCAGTATAGTCTTCTGCTTTGGCCCAGCCTACACTGGTCCTAGAGAAGAAAAAAGACAGTGTGTAACAAATCACCAGGGTGGTTCCTTCACTCTTTGGGAACGTAGATCATCTTATTCTTAGTGTTCACTGCTCTCATATATCTTTAAATTATGATTTTCACATTTACCATGTTATTTCTGATTGTTATAAAAAAATATTAGCTGTCATGACTTACTACCATCGACTTAGAAAAATCAAATAATTCCTATAGACCCAAGTCTGTAGAAAAAAAATTGTACTCAATACATAGATGTATCCTCAATAAATGTGCCAGGTATTCACCAAAGTGGAGTTTATCTATTAATTCTCATAAAAATAGCAGTGCTAGTGAGGTATCCTGTTATACCCCTGGGGGAGTCAGTTTCCACCTTTGCAGAGCTTACAATCTATTGAAACATAAGAAAAAGAGGAAGACTTTCCCAGCTTGACACTGCCTGTAAAGCAGGAGGACCCATTCATGGGATACCCAGTTACAGATGTTTGGTCAACAGATGGACACAAGACTGGATGCAAGGAAAGAACTAGAGGTACAGATTGAGAGCTACTCACACAGGTCACATTTTGAACTACAGTCTTAAGATGATATGGTCCTAGCTAGAGATTAATAAATGGATATATATTTCCTAGGAGCCTTGGGAGACTGGCCAGCTTTATCTTGGCCAGAGTAGGCCATCTAAATTATGTTACTTAGATCATGGCATGTATGAGCCAAGCTGTAGTCCCGTCTCATCCTGTAACAGCTCTTGATCTCATTGTCCTCAGTGAGGATTCTTGTTAGGGATGGTTGTGACCTTGCTGACCCTGGTCTGGTATGATCTTAATCACTCTAAGAGCTTTAGTGCATTCCTGGAATGAACATATCAGTGTGAGGCCAAAGCCAAGGACTTCTGATCACCTTCCAAACACCATCCATGTACTGAAGTGCCGACCTGGGAAACCAACCAACACTTAACATTAACCAAAGGTGTTTGAGTTTGGCTTCTCTGGGGAACAAGTCATAATTCCAATTTTATTTAATTGGAATGGTAAAGAGAATAATGTAATAATGTTTTATGTGCACAAAACAGTACTTTTCAATACTTCATTATGTATGTATAATTCACTAAGATTCCTGTCATGCTTTACTTATTATTTGTGGTTTTTTCCCCCCTGGAAATTTACACAATTTATTTTTATAACATTTTAATGTAAAACTAACACCATATTGTGAGCAAGACTTCATAATTTATATAATTCCCTTGGATTTATTGCTTGCGGTTCCATGTATAAATCCCGGCAATATCATAAATTAGAAATTGCTTCTCTACCTTGTCCATTATATTTATAGATAGGGTCATAATTACCAAAATATTCATTTTCAAAGTCTCTTGGTTTGACTCCAATCTCATTTATTATGGTTGCATTATTTCTGTAATGCTGTTTATTAGTTGGTGCCAGTCAATATGATAATATATACCCTGTGCTGGGGCCAAGTGGTAGAACAGATATGAAATTCTGTGAGTCACATACTTTACTATCTTGTCAGTTGTCTGTGAATGAAACTAATTAAATAATTTTTTTTCTTGTGTGTTTATAAGATGCACCTATTTGCCATGGTCTGGACAGAGAAATGACTCAGCAACTTGGATATATAGAGAAGGCTGTTGACATATGGTGAACATTGCTTTCTCATTAGTAAGATAAGATTCACCTCACTGAGGGGTTTTTAGTCCATGATTTGCAGAGCCCTGAGTTTCCTTGGAGGTGATGTAAGGGATGTCTCTGAGAATTTGAGAACTTATTCTCACATCATGACAACAGTGGCTGCATTTTTGTCTTGTGCTTTGGGCATCCATTCATAATTATGTTAGGATAAAATTTCTATAGGTCTATATGATCTGTGATGTCATGAGGTAACTTCTTAGATTGCTATGGATGTGGCAGAAAGAATAGTTAAATCATGAGCCCACGAAGCTCTTTGCCTACATGTGTGGAGTACCCAGGGTGAGGGTGAAAGGAAGGGACCTCGTTAAATGAGTCTTAGCTCATTCCCCAAGCCTAGCTCCTGGGAAAACAAAGAGGCCTAAGGCAAGGTTCCCAGTCTCAACAATCTCATGCTTTAGAGAGGACAGACACGAGGATCCCAGGCAGGTCGAAGTAAGCTGAAGATGGTGTGGGAACACAGAGGAAGTCTCCTGATTCAACAGGTCCATGGTGCTGGGGGTAGGGGAGGATGGAGGGGAGTTGAGGCCGGCTCCCCACTGAACTGTGGTGGAAGTTAGCTGTAGACTTCTTAGCTTAGGGTGCAACATGCTTCGTTTTAAGGTCCCAAATGACTACAAACCTACCTGCTTGTTATTTCTGCCCAAATACTTCAATTACTCAAGTCCATGCATCTACCTTCTTCTCCCCAGTGTGACAAACCTAAATGTCTCCAGAAATGGCCACATGTCCCCCTGAAGTGGCAAAGTCATCCCGGGTAGAGAACCACTGATCTAAGATTAGGTGCTAATTAAGGACAGGTGTCCAATGCCAACATACAGAAAAAGGAACACGTAGAAATGAAAGGAATTTTGCGTCCAGCATGTTGACGACTGTCAGAATACATTAAATACATCACATTATTCCGATGCAAAACATTCCTTTTGAGTGATTTTGGTATGTGTCTGCCTAACAGCAATTTCAAAGGAAAACAGTTTTGCTTGAAGTGAGAATTTATCCAAAGGTGAAATAAGAGGATCACATCCACCATTTGCCCTGGAAAGATTTAGAATACTTTTTCTCTAGACAGTAGAGGGAGGTTTTTTTCCCTTCCTCTTTAATTTTTTTTTTTTTTTCACTTTTGGTCCACCAGGGATTTTTCAGATTCAGAAGAGAGTATTGATATTTCACAAAAGACAAGTAAAAAGGACTAACACTCAAGCTCTTGGTTGCAAATGGTGTGCAGAAGATGTCCCAGAGCGCCAAGAAGAGGACATTTTTTCTTCTCAGCAAAAAGTGCAGAAACCTCAATTAACTTGCAGAAATAAAAGGGATGCAGGAACCTGCCTGTCACTCAAAAATAGTGGCAAAGATATTAGGGGTCTATCACCAGAACCAGGTTTAAATGATTCGCTCTGCTTGGTCCCAGACTCCCCAGGTCTTCAGTGATCACTGGACGGGGCTCCACTAGCTCTGTGTCCGAGGCTCCTGGATGGCAGATGTCACCTGGCATCGCTGACCCCACATGGGTGCTCACCGTGCTTTCAGCCTTCTGCTCACTGATTCTGCCTTTTAATCTGATACAGGTGGTGGAAAACTTGTCCTCAGAGCCGTCCTTGTTCAGAACCTGTGGTGAGAAAAAGATCACCACACATGCAGCCTGAGCGCGGTGGAATGAAGTTATCTGGATTCTGAAGCTGGCAGAGTTTTGTCCACCGCCAGGGCCCTACAGCAGCCTGATCCTTCCGTCTGCAAATGCCAATTCCCACCAGCTCTGCCCCCAGGCCTCTACTTTTGGCCTCCATCCTAATTGATAACTTGAAGACTTTTTCCTGCTTAAAGAAATCTCTGTTCATCACTTAGAAAGAACAACCCAGAGCTGAGGGATCATCTAGGTTTCATCATACACCATGGATCTCACTTCTCCCACTTTGGAAAATTAATTACATTGTCTGAGGCATAGAGAGAATTTCTAACCAGGGCTCCTTGTTCAGCTATAAGCCACAGTGTAAAGCCTCACCCAGCCAGGACGGAGCCCGTGCACCAGGCATAGCTGTGCTGTCCCGGAGCCTTGCTGATATGCATGCTCTGGTTTTGTTCCTGATGCTCTGACTCTCTGACCTGAAGCTGTGATCCCAGGGGACACGTCTGGGTTCTCCTCATTGGTGCACGCCAGGTGCTGCAGAAACGGAGCTCTCCCCCGCACCACCTTGCGGCTGGAGCCCCAAGCAAGCCCACATTCTGTGCCTTTGCCCCCTGTGGCATCTGGGGGAGGGTAGCCTTCCTCACACACATGTGTCATAATAACGACCAAACCAGGAACGTGTGTTGTGGCACAAAATACGAAAGGCAGCCCTGAGCCACAGTAGCCTCTGCAGCAGTAGCCATCAGCATCGATGTATTGATATTCGATTCCAGAAAAGCACATCTAGAAAGCTGAACTCATGATGGCCACCCAGCAATTGTGGAAAAGGGTGGACTTTCTGGGCTGAGCCTGGCTTGCCTTTATTCCACTAACATTCAGCAAAAATTTGCTGATGACCACTATGTGTCCTGTGAAAAGCTGGGGGAACATAATGATGAAAAAGACACAGAGCCCTGTTATCAAGATGCTCAGAGATCACTGAGCCATATTCTCGTGTGGTTAAGGTACCTGCCTTCCAGGAGGGCCGAGGCCGACAAAATCAGCCTGCTGGGGGGACAGAAGGAGAGAACTGACCCGACTGAGGTGGGGAGTCCAGGATGGCAGCGTTAGGAGAGGTTGGTGGAGGAGGTAAGGTCAAAATGACTCTCATTTGATGACTAAGCATTTTCCTGAAGGGTTGAAGTCCACAGAATTCTGTGTTTAGCCAGCACCCTGCCCTGCAGAAGGCTTTGCCAGACGGGTGTGAGCTTGCATGACTTCCTGGTTCTGTAGGCATCGGAGGAACAAATCCTGACCAGGGGTGAGGGGATCCTTTTCCAGCAGCCCCAGACACATGACCAGGAAGTGGTCCCTGCACACCTGCTGCCCCAGAAGCAGGTGTTGACAGCCTTTCATTCACTGGGAGTGTGAAGCCCCTCCTCCATAAACTCTGGACCCCCCTCCCTCCTGGCCTGATTGCTCCTATCTGAGCAGCTGATGCTCCAGACAGTGCCTTCTGGGGTCTTGCCTATGAAGTAGACCCTGATTCCCTTTTGAAGAATAGTCTTCCTTACACACAGAACACAATAATTTTCCCCAATATGGAGTCCTGCTTTCCCCTCCAGGAGGCCTGTTAACTCACACAAACCTACAGGAGGAGGCTGACTTGGTGAGCATCCCTCTCACTGCCAGGCCGCCTATGGCTGGTGGCTGGTCTAATGTCACTCTTGCTTCTCTGTGGCCTTGCATTGCCCACCGTGGGTCCTCTAGTTAAAACACCAGCTTTGCCACATGCTTTTCAAAGCCTTTAAGACTTCTCCTCAAAGGCTTTACCCTGACCACTTCCTTGGGATTCCACAGAGGCCTCAGGACCCCTGGCTTCTGGCTTCCATCTCACCTGGGGCCGACAGGTGACCCACTCAATATGGGCTCTGACAGCACATGGGCATTGAACTGCCCTTCTTCCACCCAACAGCAGCCCTTTCTCTTTCCAGCCTCAGATTTTCTTTGCTATGGAGCCTTTGGAAGCCTGCTGTCATTTATCCTCAAAACATCCAGGGGGCACAGGTCACTATAATTGTCCAAGGTCACAGAGGGACTGGCCAAGGTGATGGGAGGTCAGTGATTTGCCCCAAATTACCTGGTAGGAGTGTGGACACTGGCGTAAAATTATTCCCCTGAATTAGATTAAGCATCAATGTTGAGTGTTCCCTACCTTCACCTCCTCACCTGGGGCTGGCTCCTTGCTATTTGATAAGATGACTTTCTATCCGTCCTACCTTTAATCCATCTTTTAAAAGAATGGAATAGATTGGGTGTACACCTTATTTTAGCTTTATTTGTAGTCTTACTTTTTAAGATCTTTGCTCTGGGCATTGTAATTGGAGAGGCCCTTACCACCTTCCATTTGTAATTCTTATTAATTTAAAATCTGCGAGGCAGGAAAAGCCCAGATCATTATCAATATTCTAACACCCACAGAAAAATTAGTCAGGCACCTACCAGTTATAAATCCTCTACTTGAGGAGATATTTGTTGTTGGCAAAGATGATCCTGATGTAATGGAAGCATTTAATGTAGAAAATGTTGCTCTATTTCTCTTCATGATGGCACCAGACAACCAGGGCGGCAAGGTGCGGGGAGAAGCTGGAGAGGAAGGCTGCCCAAGAAAAGCAATATGTTGGCTGGGCTGATCAATAGGAAGATTAAGTTAACCCAGTAGAGGACTCATCAGTCTTCTTATTGATCAGTTTAGCAAACATATTAGTATGCTGGTGCAGCGTTGCATGGCGGTCCTGGTGGCGTTTCATCAGGTCCGGGGTAGACCAGCTATCCCAGCTTGGCTGGGGGACCTCTCCTTACAGCTCATTCACCAACAAAAAAGGCCACCTCTCCTCTGTTCACGGGCATGATTGTCCCCAGAGAAAGAGGCTGATGGAGAAACTCAAGTGGGATTAGGTAGGCAGCTCTTAGAAGCTGGCTACAAATTCAATCAACAAGTTCTTATTTGGTAAGAATTCTGGTGACTCAACTTTTTTTTTTAAAAAAAAGATAAAGTGAGCTTTTATTCATTGAATATCTAGTGAAAGCTCAAAGAAAATTATTTTAAGTCTTCACATTTGTGAGAGATCCAGTTGTGGTCATTTAACATTCCTTATACGGGCGTCAGAGAAATAGATTAATGTTCATCTTCAGCGTAAACACTTTCACATTTTATTCTTTAAAAAAGTAATGCTTTGAAATTATTTGGACAAATGTCAAATAGTTTATTTTGAATCACTTGTATGAAATAATGAAGAGGTTTTGAAGTGATATTTATGTAGCTTAAAAATTGTTATTTATTCATTCAATAAATATTTACTGTACATAAAGTCCAAATCTTTCATCTTCTGCTGTGAGGCCATCTATTCTGTACGGCTGATGGTCAACCCCTCCAAGGAGAGGAGAATGGAACAGAGTCTGATGACATCATTTCCCTGAGCTGCAGTGGAGCTTTGCTCTGTACCCACTCACCGCAGTAAGAAAACAGCAAATCCTGAGCCTAAATATTCCCAATTAAGAATATCTGCCACTTGAGTAATTTTATTGTAAAAATAAGTTCCCTTTCTAACTAATTCCATAATTGTTTGCCTCATTTCACCTCATTTCATAAAGGATAAATACTTGCCCAAGATCAGTTACCTCTTATTTCCCTTCAAAACGTTTAGAACTGGAGTTCCATTCCAGAGGGACTTGGATGCCAGCACATCTTAATGTATTAGAGACGGGATAAATGTACAGTGCCCCTTGCAGGGGGAAACGTGCTTAGCTACAAGCAAGAAAGAAATGTTGTCTATTTCTCTGAGGAACTCTTGGCCCCTCTGGGGAGTTCTTGTGAAAATCCTGAGGAGGACAGTCAAATGCCAGAGGGTGTCGGCTGTGAGGCTTTGGAGAGAGAAACCGCGGGCGGAGACGGGGGCAGCCACCTGTGATTATTACGTCTTCATCTCCTGTAATTTTATAGGCTTCAATGAAGAAAATGGGGGGGGAGTTCATGTATTGGTTAACTTATCCAAAAATATTTATGGAAAGCTTCATATTTCGCCAAGAATTGGGGCTGAAAGACGAGAATACATGTTCTGTGCCTTCCCCAAATCCAGCGCCTAGACAGAGAGTAGGCATGTGCTGCTGTGCCCATTTTGGGGGAACAGGGGCCTCTTTAAGGTGGGTCACTTCTTTGTGTGGGTGTTGGGACCATCAAACACCTTGCAGCAAGTTGTCCTTATGGGAGACCTCACTGCAGTGCCCTCCATTGTTTGTGTGAGAGCAAGGTAGAAATCACCCTTTTTCTAGAGAAAGGGAAAAACAATGTAACTTTGTCCAGTTTTGGGAAATGTACCACTTGATGTGCTGGCCTGTGCAGGAAGGTAGAGTTGGGACAGGTAAGCAGGAGGGTTGCTGGCCTTCCAGGCCCAGCCCTGGACTCTGATCCTTCCCAAGTCCATTTTAGTGTGTGTAGTATAAATGGCCACAACATACTCAGTTTGCCTAAATAGAAAAGCAAGATGAAAGATCCCAGGCCACACACATCTCTGGGCAGGACTGGGTCTGGTCTGGTTAAAGTGGCTCTGAGGTCTGCAGTAACGTTGGATCCTGGCTCATCTGTGGAGACTGTGCATGGCTCTTTCCTTCAGGACAACTCAGCTCTAATTCAAGTCTTAAAGGACACTTTCCAGCTAACCTGGAAACCAAGTGGAGTCCTCATATGCAGCAAGCAGTTTTCAAGACACAGCAAGAAATAGTACTTTCCTCAGTTTCTTATACCAGAAATTATGAATTAGTTTCCATCTTAAGATATAGCATTTAGGGGAAACAGTCATTGTAGGGTTTCCCGATCCAGACTGTTAGTTTTGTAAAGCTGGTTATATACACAGCAAAGTTTTAGCAAAGAAAAACATGAATGTGAATCATAAAGCACTGCTTACCAAAGGGTGGTTTGCAAGACTGCTAGGATCAGATTCAAATAATGAACTAGCTACAAATTTTGATTTCTAGGCCCTGCCCCAGAACTAATGAATAAAATATCTAGGGCTAGGGCCCAGAAATACTGAATTTTAACAAGCCCTCATAGTAATTCTTATGCCCCTTAAAATCTTAGGGGTAATTTGTTTAACAGGCTTGCTTGAAATTTGTTGACCATTATCAATATATTATCAAAGTTTATATATAACTTGTATATATCATTGTAAAGTATAAAGTATATATATACACACACACATATGGTTATAAATCTGTCAGTTTAGAGCATACTACCTTCATGTGAATTGCATGGAAACCATGGCTTGGAGCTTGAGTCCTAGATGTCTTTAACCCAACACTGACTTGCAGTAAGTATATAGTTAAAACCTCAGACAATTTTCACGGAGGTCTGGTGGAGACTAAAGAATTAAGTCTGAGCCCCAGTTTTGCATTACTTAGAATCCGAACATGATTTGTGCCCTGGTGGATGGGGACTAAACAGACAGAAGGAAGTGAAATATCTGAGAGGACCTTGTAGGCATCACAATGGGTCCACCTGCACTGGGAGATTCTATGTAGACCTCACTACCTGCGATGAAACCCAGATGTCCTGTGAAGCTGAGGTCGTGTGTCTTTCACATAGGGCATGTCCCTGGAAATGGGTGGACATAGAGTTTGGGAAAGCAAGTGCCTGGGAAAAGGGCACTGCAGAGGCATCCTAGGGTGGCTTCTGTGAAATGAAAATTCTGTTTCCATTTGTAGATTTGACACGTAAAAATTAATCCAAGAAGGACACCCACACATATGAGATACATTAGTTTCTGAATGAGGTGGAGCTTTCTAACAGTTTCTCCAGGATGGGAGGCCCTGCCTTCCTGTCTGAGAATAGAGTGGGCAGCTGCCTACCTCCAGGCAAATTAAGCTTGGGTGGGTTTGCTGAAGGCCGTGACCTTTGTGGTTCCTTCTAAAGCTAAGAGTAATCTGGGTCTGTTCAATGATAGGTGGATAAAAGCAAATTTTCATCCAAAAGCCCCTGTTTACATCATGGATAGCCAACAAAGCAGTGAAATCAGTGGCTCAAGAAAGCCAAAGGTTTAGAAACATCATCTCCAAAGCCGCTTCTTACTGAAATACCTGGACCTGACAAAACAAAACATTTGTCTCCGGCTCAGGAGATTTCCATCTGTCATTCCGACCGCGAGGCAACCCCAACCTGCAGACAAAGCTTGTGGGCTGTCAGCTGCTTTCCCAAGCTGGGATGACGTCGAGCATTGAAGCTTCCCTGCTCTTTCCCCC
>NW_006799734.1:894890-895589 GCF_000442215.2 Lipotes vexillifer
TTCCCTCTGTTCCCCTTTGGGGTCAGCATCACACATTTATGGAATCGCTAACTGTGTTGAAGAGGGTAGCTTTTGACCAGGGAATGGAGTTTTTCGCTTTGCTCAGAGTTAATTGGCCATAAGGGGCCCAGGTCTGCATTGTGGTCTCATTAGTGCCAAGTTTTAGCTAAACGACCTAACTGACCCATGTCCAGAGCCACCGTCCTCATCCACCAGGCAGAGGCGTGTTGTCTGCAGGCCGATTGTCTGGTAACATCTACATCATGGTGGCTGGAACTCAGGAGGCCATTGGTCTGAGGAGAACGTGGTCCTTTCCAAATTGGCTCCAGCCTTTGTAAGACTGTGGTGCTACCTGCACTGACTTGAGCTTCTCACCTGTGGGCTTAATCCAGGTGAGTCTCCTGTGGCTCCCCAGCAGCCCCTGAGAATGTAGACATGCAATGTGTGGACGTGAGGACGGCAGTGACCGTCATCTGCTCTGTGCTCACACACCTGAAACAGCCAAGAGGTGAGAAATATGTTGTGACTTATCTATAAGTGCTCCTCATTTAGAAAGAAGAAATGGTAAGATTATAAACACCCACAAGTAGCTAAGTGTCAGGAAGGGCCATCTCAGCCTGGGCTCCTTGGAGACCCAGGGCCGGCGGAGTTGTGCGCAGGTGTTTGCTGGGGTGAGCTGGGGGCCGGGTCAGTAGGGAA
>NW_006799734.1:895599-920709 GCF_000442215.2 Lipotes vexillifer
GGAGAGAGGACGGTGCGGGGAGAAGTGACCTGCTCTGTGGTGCAAGCCGAGGTCTCACCGGTGCTGGAGCTGGATGACCCTCAGACTCCTCCGAGCTGCTGGGTCTTGTCTTCGTTCACGGCAGGCTATTGGCGGCCCCTGGAAGGGGCGAGACCTTGGGGCGGGCAATCCTCTAGGCTGTTTTTTAGCAAGTGATATTCCCAGCATCCCAGGGGGATATATGCCTCAGCCCTGAAGAGAGGTCTGGGTGGAGGATCCTAGGATCCCCTACGGGCATCACCCAGTCCAATATTCCATCCGATAGAGGAGTCCCCATACCATTCCTCTGACAGACGGTCACCCAACACCTACTGGAAACTTTCCAGTCCCCTTGGCCACTCAGCTTATTCTCTTTTAGCCTAATTATGGAGCTATCAAACGTTGTCTTCCTTTTATCCGGCAAAATATGCCTTTTTATAACTTTCACCTATTACTGATATACATACAAGAAGGGGCAATTAAAAAGCCACCTGTTGGTCTTCTTTCTGTCATAAAAAAATCTATTTCTTCTTTCCATCCAGAGATCTTTAAATAATCAGGGAGAGTCATCACGGCCCTTGACTAACTTTCTTTTCTTCTCTCAGCTAAGCAGATACTACGATGTCCTCAGAGCAGACACACAGGGGTGATGACAAAATAAGGAAGAAAAGGTCTTTGAGAAATCTTCAAAATCACTTAGCCCAGGGAAATTTTGGGGAGAAAGAATGATGGTTGAAGTTGGGCTCCCGCCTGGGGAGGGGGCACATTCCTCGGGTGTGCTTCTGACCTAATGACCTGGTGCTTGGCAGGGAGGGGGGCTGCTGAGGTTCCCAGATCGATATCAGACTCGCCTTGCAGATGTTTGCCAGAAGCTAGTTCAATGACAAGCCATTCCTGCCTGCTTTAACCAAGCCGGCCTCCTCTTACTGCTGCCCTACTTTCCTTTCTGAGGCTCACAAGGCAGCTGGGTGTGTTCACACTCCTGGACAACTCAAAAAAGAAACGATAGATTCTACCTCCAAGGCTCCAGTATGAGCAAGTTCCCCCAAAGGGAGGGTGTGGGGTGTCCCCTTCCGTCCCCAGGCCGACCCTGTGTAGCGATCTGTCCTTAACACAGATGGAAACCATCTGGGAACATCAGTCGTTAAAGGTTTGATTTCCATGGAAAAATAAAAATGCAGGTAGCGTATCTGACCTAAGTTTCCTCATCTGTATGATGAGGTGATCCTCAGGGCTTCCACTCATATAGAAAGAAGTATAAAAATATTTAAAAATAGGTCACTAGTATCAAGTAGGAAAAGAAAATAAACCCTTGAACAGACCATATCTAAACCCAGAAGTAACATAATATTATTAAGCAAAATAAATTATTTCTGGCTGTTAAATAATGTTTTTATTTTTGAGATGTGTGCTTTTTTAATTTTACTTATTATTTTTAAGTTTTATTATTTATTTATTTCAATTTTGAGGCATGAGCCCCATCCTGTTCTTTATGCTGGCTGCCACCTCCTATGTGAAGCCAGTGGGAGAACTACTCTCATTTCTACTTACAGATCCCAAGGGAAGGGCTCTGACTGGCCAGCTTGAGTCAAGCATCCAGCCAGGGAAGGCATGAGCCGAACTGTGCCAGGTTTCCCTCTGAGCCCCTCACTCATCGATGCAGAGGGGCATCCTCCTGGTTGGGGTGCAGGTGGGCCCTGGCCAGCACACACTGGTACTTAAATTTTTGAAGCACTTCTATGACAGTTAGCAGATAGCAACTGCCATGAGGCCCAGGATGTCACATCTCAGCCAGTGGGACCTCCAAAGCCCCCAGACCTCCTCACCACCTAGCAACCAAATGGATACATGATCTGGTGTCCAGGCATCACCCCTTTGGTTGATCAGTGGCCACCGTGTAGGACATTTGTTTGTTTACTGCTCCCCCAGGAATAGGGGTGTTGTGGGGAAGGAGCTTAGGTGGATAGGGTGGTTGTCAGTTTCTAGAAGAGCTGAGTTGGGGTGGAGCAGCAGACAAAAAAATGTTTCCAGGACACCCATCCAGCTGACCTGATGTGACCAGTGGGGTCTCCAACAAGCTTTTTGCCTCTCTAAACCTCTGCTTCATCATGGGTCAGGGGGCAGAATTCCATTCGACCCTGTGGTATGTACAGCACTTGGCATACAATAGGCTAAAATAAGTGATCATCCGGAATGTGGGTTTTAGCAACCAGGAACTCCCTGCAAAGAAAACCACATGGAAAATATGTCTCTCTGCTGTCCCACTATTATTGAAAAACAGTAGCACTAATTCTATCAGAAACTTGAAATAATTGAGAACGTTATCAATAACCTGAAACTATTGGAGTGATGTGAATTAATTCATTTAATTTAACAAATTATCTTCAATCTAGAAATGGAAGCTCTGACTCTCTTTATATATTTGATCATATGAATAAATATACGTTGATATCTTCTAATGCTCCAAAGTATATGGATAATGTTTAAATAAATGTATCATTTTAGTGGCACATTTAAACACTTTTGGATATAGTTGATTGTTCAAATTGTAAAGTATGGTATAAATAGATTGTATTGAATTGTATAATGCAAAAAACAACCATGCTTGCATCATGACAAACAAGTCTATAAATTCAAGACAAAACTCAACGGAAGTCAATATAGCAGTGATTGTTCTGCCCCCACTGGGTAGAGCCATGGTGAGGATGCCCATTTTTACTGCTGCTCCAGTGAATGGCACCACCACTGCCCCGAGAACTCAAGCCAGAACCATTCGTCCTCCCCCTTCCTCCCCACCCACATTCATTACACCCCTCTGTTGTGTTGCCACCGCTATTGATCAGGGTAACATCTTCTCATTTAAATCAGAGAACAACCTCTTAACTACACTTCCTGTATTCATATCAAGCCCCGCAATCTCCTCTCATACATAAAACATGTGTCAGACCATGATGCTCCCACATTTGCGTTTCTTTTGCATTTTGGATTAAGTCCGTCTCTCTGCTGTGACCTGCAGAGCATGGGAGGTGTGACCACCATGGGAGGTGTGACTGCTGTCTCCCCTGGGAGACCCTTGGCCTTC
The DNA here is from genome assembly GCF_000442215.2 of Lipotes vexillifer. Classification (NCBI taxonomy): domain Eukaryota; kingdom Metazoa; phylum Chordata; class Mammalia; order Artiodactyla; family Lipotidae; genus Lipotes; species Lipotes vexillifer. The sequence goes on from NW_006799734.1 coordinate 898,700, forward strand.
CAGCCCAGAGCAGCCTCCTCCTGCCACATCCCACCTCACCACCTTCCCTCTTCTGGGCAAGGCAAGCTCCTTCTCTATCCCAGCTCTGAGCCCCAGCGTAGCTCCTAGCCTGAACTGGCTCCCATGGCTAGGCCATCTCTACACCCTGGCTGTGTTGTCCTCAGCACTCATCACAAGGCACATCGGCATCTGGGTTGGCTGCTTCATAGGCTTGTTCTCTGTCTCTTTCACTAGAATCTAAATGTCCTGGGGGCAGAGTTTGCCTCTTTAGCTACTACCAAATATTTGATTACTTGCACAGCAATTGGAACCTGGTAGGGAATTAATGACTCTTTACCAAAAGAATGATTTCAAAAGCTGAGTGCAAAATAAGCACATAATTATAATTACTACAAGTGCAACGAAGGAAGAATGCCTGATCTTATAAAGAGGTGTAGCAGACATTTTGTGCTCAAAAGCTTGAAATCTTATTGCTTACTTACATGTGTTAAAAAAAACAAAACAAAACACATTTTAACAAGCTAACCCTGATAATTAAGTAATCGATGTTTGCCAAGCATGGTTGTAGATCAACAAGACGTAATAATAAGTAAATTCATACAAAGCACATGTGGGCCACAGACACCCATTCTGGTGTAGGTTCTCCAGAGATGTATGGATGTTTCTCATTTAAATGAGTTCACTCCAGAAAGCTACCTTCAAATTCTTCTTGAATCTTGTGACAATTTTTTGGTTTAGGGAAGATCTGCCCTGTACAAACAGTGAGAGATTTTTGTAGTATTCTAGACACAAACAGAAATAGCACTAAGAAAAGACCATAATAATATTAATTTGCTAGAGTATAGCACAGTCATAAAGAGGTTCTTCATGGCCATCTCCTTCAAATTCATTACTACAAACCTAGAGACCCAGGTAATATTATCCCAGATGTTAACTAGCCATACTTTCTGGACTAAGTTGGCCACAACACTCTTGTTTGTAGAATAATGAAGATTCTAAAGATTAAGTCCAGCCATTAGGGAAATATTATAAATAAACTAACATTTTAAAAACACATCTAACTATTTTAATGCAAATTCATATTAGAGGAACAGAAAACATAGGCGTATGCATTTGTAAAGTATTTTATTTTTCCTTTGTAAATAAAACATTATTTCAGAGATAACATCTACCCCTTTTACAGAAGATACCAGAAACATAAGGCAAAATTAAGCAAACATTATTTTTATTGAGCAAATAATGAGGCTTCAGACTTGTAAGGGTTAAAACTAGCTTTCTCCCTGAAAAATTGAGTTCTTTTAAAATTAGGACATCAGCTGAGGGATTCTTTAATCATAGACAAAGGAGGGTGTTTTAATAATATGCAACGTTATTCATTCACAAGTGTTTATGGATTGCGTACAATGTATTAGACATGGGTCTTGATGCTGGGTATGCAGTAGTGGATGAAAGTAGCAGATTCTCCCGTCCTGCCCATCAGGGGCTGACATCCACATGGAGAACTGTAAGAGCAAGTAGTCCTGGGCACTTCCATTGCACCAAGAACTTTACATGATTAGCTAATTTGTATGTGCAAGTACTCTTTTATTATCCCCAGCTTTTAGATGAGACACTGTGGCACAGAGAGATCAATAATTTACCTGTGGTCACAGAGTTAGTATCCGATCCAGCACTCTTCCCCTAGCTGATACTCCTCTGTGTAGTTAACCAATATTTACTGAGCTCCTGCTATGTGCCAAGCACTGTACTAGACACTTGGAGATCCCTGGTGAATTAGACAGAAAACAATTCTGCTCCCACTTGGTCTTATGGCATTTTAGAGCCACTACTCTGCATTGCTCTCATCATGGTGATATCAACTGACAACTCAGTGGATGCTTTGCTTATGCATGGATGTGGGTGCCTAACCCAGGGGTAAAGTGATGTTTTTGAAACCAAACTGCAATTAGGATATTGACGTTGTATAATGACCTCACTTTCAAATTTTCCTTTATACCTAATTGACAAAATTCCTATGATCATATAGAATGTACTAGGAGAAGACTCTAATGATCCCAAATAACTCAGTCTTCTCCTCAGCAGTAGAAGTTTATGAGGATTTTATCTCTCTGACTCCTGCGGAGGTAGAGGATGGTAAATTAGGAAGTTGGAGTCTACTTTAGGGGATGGTAGACAGAATAATGGCCCCCAAAGACATCTACATTCTAATACTTGGAAATGTGAATATGTTATGTCACGTGGCAAAAGGGATTAGGTTGCAGATGGAGTTAAGGTTGCTAATCGAATAACCTGGACATCCTGGGTTATCCGAGTGGGCTGGATATAGTCACAAGGGTCCTTATAAGTGAAAGAGGAAAGCAGGATGGTGAGACTCAGGGAAGGAGATGGAACAGAAGAAGAGGTTGGAGATGAGATTGCTGGCTTTGAAGATGGAAGGGGCCATGAGTCAAGGAATACGGATGCTATGATCTAAATATCTGTGTCTCCCTCCCAAATTTATATGTTGAAATCCCAAATCCCAAAGTGATTGTATTAGGAGATGGGGCCTTTGGAAAGTGATTAGGTCATGAGGATGTATCCCTCCATGAATGGGATTGGTACCCTTTTATAAGACACCTCACAGGGCTTCCCTGCCTTTTCCACCATGTGAAAATACAAGAAGTCTACAACCCAGAGGAGAACCCTCCCCTGACCCTGCTGGCATCCTGATCTCAGACTCCCTCTTCCAGAACTGAGCAATACATGTCTGCTGCTTATAAGCCATCTCGTCTGATCATTTTACTCCCCTTTGCATACTTTCTTCTGTATTTTGGGGTCATACTTTTCCTCTTTAGTGGTTTAGGGTAAATTTGCTTCTGTTCTAATCTCTCATGCTTCACTGACTACTGTCAATCGGCTGCTTATTTAGACTTTATAGGACAGTCACCATCTTCACTCTACAAATTGACTTTCCAGAAATTGCTAGCACAAAAGATTGAGAGAAATCTTGGATGTTTTCTGTGGGACTAAGAGATCATTGCAACTGTATGACTCACAGTTACCCTTGGTGGACTGTGTCTCTCTAAACAGAGTCTCCAGAGAGAAAAGAATCCCTGGGTGTACAGGTAACCTGGGTGTGTAATCAGGGGACTGACCCCTGGAAAGAATGATCCCATTTATAGGAGCTGCACAAGGTGAGGTGGCTGTCAAAAATGCACCTTTCACTTTGGCTCAGGTAGCAAACTAGTTTACACTCTTCAGCCCAAGTAGTTAGGGATAATACTTCAGTCTTGGATTTCCTCTTGGCCAACCCAAGCGTAATTTAAGCCATTGCTACCACTACATACTGTACCAGGATTAACACCCAAATCTCCCCCTTACTATAATTTTACAGTGTTTTAATATCTGATGAATACTTCTGTATAGCTACTGCTCTATCAGTTACTTCAACAAATGATTCAAAGGCCAAACAAGGGTAAAATTAGGCTGATGGGCACATAAACTGAAACACTATTTCAAATGGAACATCATCTTCAGGAAAAAACATAACACTGGTGGAGATTTGGACATTTCTTGGTGGTCTCTTTAGCACTCCCGGGAAGAGAAGTGCTTTTGTAGTACGGTAAACAGAGGTGTCGCAGTCCCAGATACACAGCCCTACTAAGGTCCCCCAGATTCTGTTTAAACCTTGTGATCAACTGTTGATGAATTGGCACCAGTACGTACGCTTCCAAAAGCCAAACCACCAGTAGCACCTTCATACTTCTGGAAGTCAGCCAGCTGGGAAGAGGCTTGCTCCAATAAACTCGCCTCTGAGCACCAGTTAAATCATTGGGGGACCCCCTCCCTGCAGCCTCTGTTAATGCTCCAACCCCCGAGCCCTATACCATGAAGATATCAGTCGACTTTGCTCAGGTGCCCTGTGTCTGAGAGGCATGTCACCCCCCACTACTTATGTAATAAAGTCAGCTTTCTGCTCCAGCTCCTGTGTGTGGGCTCTCCCTTGAAGCTAGAACTCAGAAGGTCTTCTGGCGCTTGTCCCCTCACAGAACAAGAACTAAGATAAATCTGTGAATAAATGAGGTAAAAGGAGAAGACCCCAGTAATCAGAAATGTAAGATGATAATGACAATAGAACTTTAGTCACTTAAGAATAACCCATGTTAAATCCCAGCATGAAATTCAACTTTTTCTGGTGACAACATCAGAGGAAATAAAATTCTTCAACTGTATATTTATATAAACTTGAATTATGAAGTCCTGAGAAAAACAATGTGAGAAATTTCTTATTACTAATACTAAGCTTTAGAATCAAATGGGCAGATTACCTTGCCAAAATTCAACTTGGCTTTGGATAAATTTTGGTTATTTATCCATTCATTTAAAACTAAGAATTGAATTTATACTTCTTTTTCCAATGAATGGTCACTGCCTTGATTAGTTCCTTGAGATCACAGAGTACCAGGCTGCAAGGGGTCTGAATATGGGGCTGGCTTGCTGACCTGATTAATATACATTTAGTAGAAAGACATTTTAAAAACATTTTCAGGGAATATTTTGTGCTGTGTACCTAACAGAAACATCAGAAAATGCCCAGCTGTGACTCCTTCATCTTCTGCTGTGATATAGCTATAACGTGGCAGTATGCTATCTTCTTCTCGGTACATGGAAAGCACAGTGATTTCTAGATGCACTGGAGCAGTGGAGAGACCATTAAGAAATAAAACGTGATGGGCTTCCCTGGTGGCGCAGTGGTTGAGAGTCCGCCTGCCGATGCAGGGAACACGGGTTCTTGCTCCGGTCGGGGAAGATCCCACATGCCGCGGAGCGGGTGGGCCCGTGTGCCATGGCCGCTGAGCCTGTGCGTCCGGAGCCTGTTCTCCGCAATGGGAGAGGCCACAAAAGTGAGAGGCCCGCATACTGCCAAAAAAAAAAAAAAAAAAAAAAAAAAAAAAAAAAAAAAAAAGTATGTTACAAGTATGGGCAAGGTGTTAAAGTTTGTAACTGTGCATGATTTAAAAACATAAGGAATGCTTTTAAGTGGAATACATTTGTTTACTTTCTTATAAAATCAGTACAACAGTACAACTGATTGATTGATTTCAGTTAATAGCAGTAAGAATTAGATTTTTTTTTTTTTAGAGAAGAGAAACAAATAGAATTACAGAAATCCAATGATTTTCCAGATCGATCTGATTCTCCCAACGATTAGATTTTCCTTTTCTAATTGATCTTTAAGCATCAACCATGAATTCTTCTATGTAGAAAAAATGATTTTATGAGTCCTAAATTTATACACTTTATCAATCAATGTGGAAAAGGAAAGTCAACCAGACAAGAAAAACAGTAAACATCACACAGCCTAAGGAAGGCAGACACTTTCTACATTTTAAAATAGTTAATTTATTTTTAATTACATTTTCTACATTTTTTTTTTTTTTTTTTGCGGTACGCGGGCCTCTCACCGTTGTGGCCTCTCCCGATGCCAGGCTCCGGACGTGCAGGCTCAGTGGCCATGGCTCACGGGCCCAGCCGCTCCACGGCATGTGGGATCCTCCCGGACCGGGGCATGAACCCGTGACCCGTGCATCGGCAGGCGGACTCTCAACCACTGCGCCACCAGGGAAGCCCCTACATTTTCTACATTTTAAAATCAAATTAATTTTATTCAAGGGAGGGCAGGATTCCTGACTGTCCAGAAGCTCTCAGGTGGGGGCTGTTTTGGGCAAGGCTGTGAGGAACAGTGAGGCATTTAAGCGGCCTTTATTGTTTGGTTGACTGTTATCAGGAAGGCAAGACAGGATGGTGGAGTAGAAAGACCTTGAGCTCACCTCCTCTCACATCAAAATTACAACTATTCACAGAACATCTATCAATGGAAAAGACCAGAAGCTACCAGAAACCGTCTTCTACAACTAAAGATATAAAGAAAGAACGGTAAGGGGCAGAGTCGTGGTATAGTCAAGACCCACAAACAGGAGAATAATTACATTGCAGAGGTTCTCCCCAGGGAGTGAGGGGTCTGAGCCCCACCTAGGGCTCCCCAGCCCTGGGGTCCTGTGCCCGGAGGACAAACCCCCAGAACGCTGGCCTTGAGGGCCAGTGGGGCTACTTTTGGGAGACCCAGAGGGCTGTGGGAAACAGACTCCTCTCCTAACGGGTGCACACAAAATCTCACCCACTCTGCAACCCAGGGCAGAAGCAGTAATTTGATAGAAACTTGGGTCAGACTCCCTGCTGCTCTTGCAGAGCCTTCTGGAGAGACAGGAGGCACTGCAGGTCACCCTGGGGACACAGACACTGGCAGCAGCCATTTGGGGAACTCCATCTACTACCTGGATGCTGGTGCTGACAAGAGCCATTTTGGAATCTTCCCCCCTCCTAGCTTATTAGCTTCAGGACCCAGACCTGCCCATGTCCACCAGACTGCAGGAACCAGTACTGGCCAAGCAATCAACTGGGCAGAGACACAGCCCCACCCACCAGCAGAAAGCCTTCCTTAAGACCCCCAGAGTTCACAGCCACCCCTGGACACTGCCCTGCCCACCAGAGAGCCTAGTGCACAGACACTAGACCTGGGACACCCAAGGCTCTGCAGCCAGAGACCCCAGGACACAGTTTCACCTACCAGTGGATAGGCACCAGCCCCAGAATGCCCTGGGCTGCTGCCCCAACCACCAGCCATCCTACTTCAGCCTCTGGACCAGGCTCACCCTCCAGAAGGTGAACACCAGCCCCAAGAAAACCATAGCCCTACAACCTGCTGTGGCAGGACCCATTCCACCTACCAGCAGGCCAGCATCAGCTTCAGGACACCCTGGACAGTGCAGCCAGCTGTGTCAGGAACTGGATCTACCCACTGGTGATCCAATATTAGTTCTGGGACCCTTGTTCCCTGTAGCCAGACCCCTGGACCCAGCTATGCCCATTAGTGGACCAGCACTAGACCCAGGACCTGGCTTCACCCACTGGTGGGTAGGCACCAGTTCAAGGATTTTTTGAATCCCAACTCCACCCACCAGTGATCCAGCACTAGCCCCAGGTCCCCTGGGTTTCTACAGCCAGCCATCTGTGACCTGGCCCCTCCAACCAGTGGCCAGAAGCCTCCACACAAGGCAGAGCCTTGGCAACCAACCTGACCTGGGTCTTGACAAGCTTATCAGACCACCCACAGTGGTCAACCTACCACAACAGAAGTACAGGTGCATCCCACATAGGGGGAACCCCTAGAGCATATGACACTAGTGATGAGATGAGAGTGGTTTACCTCAAGAAACAAGAAAAATCTCAAATAAACAAATTAACCTTACACCTAATGGAGCTACAAAAAGAAGGACAAACAAAACCAAAGGTAGTAGAAGGAAAGAAGTCATAAAGCAGAAATAAGTGAAATAGATATTTTAAAAAAATTGAAAAGATCAATGAAATTAAGAGCTGGTTCTTTAAAAAAATAAACAAAATTGATAAACCTTTGGCCAGACTCATCAATAAGAAGTAGACAGGGCTCAAATCAACAAAATCAGAAATGAAAAAGGCTAAATTACAACCAATATGGCAGAAATACAAAGGATCATAAAAGATTACTACAAACAAATATATGTCAATGAAATGGACAACCTAGAAGAAATGGGCAAATTCCTAGAAATGTACATTCTCCCAAGAATGAACCAGGAAGAAATAGAAATTGTGAACGGGCCCATTACCAGTACTGAAACTGAATCAGTAATTTCAAAACTCTCAACAAACAAAACCCCAGGACCTGATGGCTTCACAGGTGAGTTCTACCAAACATTTAGAGAAAAGTTAACACCTATTCTTCTCAAACTATTCCAAAAAATTTCAGAGGAAGGAACTCTTCCAAATTCATTCTATGAGGCCAAGATCATCCTGATACCAAAATCAGACAAAGATATTGCAAGAAGAGAAAATCACAGGCCAATATCATTGATAAACATAAATGCAGAAATCCTCAACAAAATATTAACAAGCTGAATCCAATGATACATTAAAGGGATCACACCATGATCAGGTGGGAGTCATCCCAGAGATACAAGGATGGTTCAATACAGTAAGTCCCCTACATATGAATGAGTTCCATTCCAAGAGCGCATCTGTAAGTCCAATTTGTTTGTAAGTCCAAGAGAGCTAACAGATCATCAGCAATAGGAGATAGAGGGAAAGTTGCAATTTCACTCATGCCTGACATTGATGGAACACATGTTCACATGTTTGAAAGTTCACAACTTGAAGGTTAGTATGTAGGAGACTTCCTGTACATGCAAATCAGTCACTGTAATACACCACATTAACAAACTGAAGAATAAAAACTATATGATCATCAAGTCATCAAGGATGACTGCTTTTGCCACTTTTATTCAACATATTATTGGAAGTCCTAGCCACAGCAATCAGAGAAGAAAAAGAAATAAACAGAATCCAAATTAGAAAGGAAGAAGTAAAACTATTACTGTTTGCAGATGACATGATTCTATACATAGAAAATCCTAAAAATGCTACCAACAAACTACTAGAGCTCATCAATAAATTCAGTACAGTAGCAGGATACAAAATTAATAAGTGGAAATCTGTTGCATTTCTATACACTAACAACAAATTATCAGAAACCAAAAGAAAGAGACATTAAAGAGAGACAATTCCATTTACAACTGCATCAAAAAGAATAAAATACTAGGAGGTGAAAGACCTGTACTCAGAGATCTATAAGACACTGATGAGAGAAATTGAAGACAACAGAAACAGATGGAAAAACATACCATGTTCATTGATTGGAAGAATTACTATTGCTAAAATGACCGTACTACAGATGGTCAATGCAGTCTACAGATTCAATGTAATCCCTATCAAAATACCAATGGAATTTTTCACAGAACTAGATCAAAGGATTTTAAAATTTGTATGGAAATACAAAAGACTCTGGAAAGCCAAAACAATCTTGAGGAAGAAAAGAGTTGGAGGAATTGCACTCCCTGACTTCAGACTATACTACAAAGATACAGTAATCAAAGCAGTACAGTACTGGCACAAAAATAGACAGAACAATGGAACATAATAGAGAGCCCAGAAATAAACCTACAAACTTAAGGTCAATTAAATCTATGACAAAAGAGTCAGGGATATACAATGAGGAAAAGATAGTCTCTTCAATGAGTGGTGCTGGTAAAACTGGACAGCTACATGTTAAATAACAAAATTAGAACATTTTCTCACATCATATACAAAAATAAACTCAAAATGGACTAAATATGTAAGTATAAGGCTGGAGACCATAAAACTCTTAGAAGAAAACATAGACAGAACACTTTGACATAATTTGTAGCAATATTTCTTTGGATCTGTTGCCTAAGGCAAAGGAAACAAAAGCAAAAATAAACAAATGGGACACAATTAAACTTAAATCTTTCTGCACAGCAAAATAAACCACTGACAAAATGAAAAGAGAGCATATCCTTAATGGGACAAAATATTTGCAAATGATATGACTGACAAGGGGTTAATATGCAGAGTTTATAAACAGCTCATACAACTCAATATACAAAAAAACGTAAATAACCCACCATTAGTGGGAATGTAAATTGGTGCAGCCACTATGGAAAACAGTACTGAGATTCCTTCAAAGAGTAAAAATGGAACTAACACACACACACACACACACACACACACACACACACACACAATGGACTACTACTCAGCCATCAAAAAGAATGAAGTTTTGCCACCTGCAAATGTATAGATGGACCTTGAGGGTATTATGCTAAGTGAGATAAGTCAGACAGAAAAAGACAAATATTGTATGATTTCACTGATAGGTGGAATCTAAAAGAGCCAAACTCATAAATACAGAGAGCAAAATGGTGGTTCCCATGGGCTGAGGGCTGGAAGTAAGAAGATAATATTTAAGGATACAAACTTGCAACTAGTTCTGGAAAGCTAATGCACAGCATAATGATTATAGTCAATGACACTGTATTAAGAAACTTCAAAGTTGTGAAGAGAGTAGATCTTAATTGTTCTCACCACAGAAAAAGAAATGATAATTGGGTGACATGGTAGAGAAGTTATCTAGCACTGCAGTGGTAACTGTATTGCAATGTATAAATGTATGAAATCAACACATTGTACATCTTAAACTTACACACTGTTATGTGTCAATTATATCTCAATAAAAAATAAATAATATAAAATGCAGTAAGATATAGTTCATAAAGGAGATAACATGTGTGGGAAGAATATATATTTATTTTAAAGCCTTAGGAAATTGCTAACTCTTATGGGACATGTGCATCCAAAGTCCAGTCTTGAAGGATGCTCCCAGTACCTGGCTTCTCTTTTCCCTGCTCAATAAATGTCCCTGACTTCATCTATTTACAACAACTCTTGGGAAAGAGGAACTTTGCTTATTAACTAGAAGGAAAGAGCTTTCTTGTAAGTATTTAAAATACTACCGGTAGTTAAAGGGGGGGTAAATGGTGATGATTACATCATTGCAAATGCAGACTCTCTATTCAAAGACTTACATTTGCCAGCTCCCAACGCTGATGGCCATGGTGTCTGACCTCTAGGTGTTCAGGATGGCAGATGCATATGTCAGTGAAATTATATATTTATATTGTAGCTCTAAAGGCGGCTGAGCATCCATATTTATGCACACTCTCAGGAAGGAATAAATAATAAAAAGCCAAAAAAAGAAAAAATGGCCATGGAGGCAACAAAACGTCAAGTGAGGAATTTGGTGCAAGAGAGATTACATCTGCCCAATAGCAAAAAAGCCACCAAACCAGGCACAGGATGGGCCAGACATGGGATTTCCCTTAAACTAAGCAATTAATAAAAGTAGCTATTACACATATTGATTTCGTAAATGTCTCTGTAATTCTGAGGTGACTGTATTTATAATAGGTTTGTAGAAGCCTCTAAAATCTTGAAAAAGGGAAGAGATGCAATGTGTAAATATGTAAAGAACCCATGGAAAATTGCAAACACCGCAGCCTTGCACATGGCCCACTGAGACTGCGTGCCCGGCTGGGTCTCCACTTCTGCCTCTTTTCTGCAAGAGGCCATGTGATTTCTGTCCTTCTTGGAAACCTTGAAAGGCCCTGACTGGTAATGTCACATTGTACACACATGGCTGGTACATTCAGAGCAGATACCCTGACCCTGCTTTACATGCAACAAAATACTCAAAAATTAGAGCAGTACGTCTATCTTTGCATTGATTTTTCTGGGCATGTTTAAAAGGATGTTGCCTGTTAACTTGCTTGTAGCAATAGGCAAAGAAAATCTCCCCAAATCACTCCACGTGGTTGAGGATTTATGAAATATGTGACCTGGATAAATATTTCCTCTTAAAAAAAAAATCAAGTAACTTATAAATTGCCACTACAACACACTAAGGCAGTTTAACTCAATTTAGCAACAAAGTCAATGTTTAGTGTGGCCGTCATGCGGGGGCCTTATTAAAATCCCTGAGGCTCTCGAGTGTCTGAGGTGGGGAGAAAGGTTAAACTGCACATCAGCTACTGAAGGGGGCTGAAAGCAGAGCGAGTCCAATTAAACTTTCAGCCTTGCTCTCCCGCATAAACACTTGCTACTTTATTCCCTCTGGATCGCACCGCAAGGCGGCTGGAGAGAGGACCAGCAAGAACCTTTCATGCCGCATCGCGCTGGCCGGGGGTCTAGCCGAGCCCTTCTGGGTGAGAGACGCCTCCATCCCACTCTATTAATCATCATCTCACTCCCAGCACCTGGGACTGACTCCAAGTCCCCTGGTTGCTATATTGACAATATTCCCTGTTGATTTCCTCATTTTCTCAGCCAAGGCTAGACTGACCTCTTTAAAATTCTTTATAAACGTCAGTAATTGCTGCATCCAACTTCAATTCATTACTTTCCCAGGCCTCATGTATTTTGATGATATGAAAGTTGACCACATTTACATGCAAATTGAAGTTTTATATTAATAAGGGCCAGTGAAAGGAGATCGCATGGTAATGCTCCATTATGACTTTTAAATACATTTGCCCATGTCTCGGCTGGCATTAGCATGGTCAGACCATGAGGAAATCATGTTGGTCTGATTGCAATTTTGTTTTCCAATTGAAAGTACAATTTCATCAGGTTTCCCTGTCATTTCTAATAATGACTTAAGTTTGCTTGCTAAATTGGAGAATTTCTCAGGCCTGGGGATGAGCTGGCAAACAGGTGAGGTGGCAGCTGCTCTGGGATGAAGTGCCTCATTATGGGTACGGCCCACCGTCAGTCCCAGGGGTCTCCTTTGGTGACAGGGGCAAAATCACCCAGGGCTGCAAGAGCAGAGATGGATTATCTTAAGCACATAAACTTTCATCCGAAAACTTCGCAAGCCCAACAATAGTTTGTTTGCTTTTGTCACCTTCAAATATCACGACCAATGACTATTTCATCTTCCCAAGTGTAAGTCCGGTGGTTTCCATCACAGTCTGTATATTTGTATTCGGAAGCACGGAGGGGAGCTGATTCTTTTTCCTTCCCTCAGAGTGAATTATCTGTGTAAATCAACAACAGTGTTATGCATCTATGTCATAAATAAGACTCAAAGATCCAGGACTCCACCAGAAATAGCTCTTCAACAGGGACATTTTTCTGACTTACCCCCATTACACTGAATGTGGGTTGTATGCCTACAAACAAACCCAGATGAGTCAGGATGCTGCAAGGCAGTTACTGATAACATCCTCGCAGTGGGACAGTAGAAGCAGGTAAATGACAAGGCTGTCTACCAGAAAGAACTTAAACATAGTAATTTTCCTGTGAATTTGAAAGAATTGTGGAGCTTCTGCATGGCTCAATTTACACAGTGGTAAATTGTGAGAGTATAAGTTTTACTCATCTCTAAACTTGCTCTCGGTTCCACTAGTTTATGAGTCTGTGAGTGAGGATTTGGGAACTGCATGATATTGGGGATAAAAGTTTATGTTTCCCCAATTAGATGCCACTTGCCTTCATTTCTATTTTCTTCCCCATTAAATAGACCTATTGTGTGTCACTTGATTTAGATAATACAATAGCCTTTTAGTCAACAAGTCCTTAATGCATTCAACTTTGATCTGATTTGTTTTATCTTTGAGTAGATAAGATGCTGATGGCAGATAGGAGGTGAGAAAGGCCACTGGGTGTACAATAGGGTTCCATTGTCTCTGACCAGTACAGGATTTACCCATAGAATTCCCAAAATTAACACATTCTATTCTCAGTTCCTCTTTTTGGAGTCTCAAGATAAGCATTATACATTTAATAAATAAGTCTAGGGTTTGTGGAGAGCCATGGACATGCACATAAAATGACTATGTGAAAACAGAGAGAATGGCTTGTCAGTTGACCAGTTTCTGGTTTCAAAGCCACATAAAACCCAATACATACAGTATGATTTGTTTGTTTTAATCTTTGTCATTACAGGAAGTTCTAAAGAAAATATAAGGTAGGTGGTAATATGGCAATGATACTTGATCTGGGAAAAGATGGAACCTTGCTTTTGCTGCAGAACGGAAAGGAAAGCTCGGACTCTGGTTTGCTTTGTCAATCAATCTTTGATTGATGATAAGTGTTTGAGGATTAATAAAATAAGTGGTGGAGACTCCCACCCTGCTGGTGTGTGGACAAGTGTCTTTTGTGTGTTTGTTCAAACAGTGGTTCTAACCTTTGCCTTGGGCCACTAACTCCTTTGAAATTTGATGAAACCTATGGATTCTCTCCCAGGAAAAAATAACTTCAAACTCACATACCCAGTAAGTTTTGCACACAAGTCCAAGATTGTGGTAGGAAGAGTAAGGCCCACCAGAAAATGTCTACATCCCAATCCTGGCACCTGTAAATATATTTGGTACATGGCAAAGGAGAGTAAATATTGCAGATGGAATTAAAGTTGTTAATCAGATGACCTTGATGTGGGGGGGATTATCTTGGATTACCCAGGTGAGTCTGATGTCATCACAAGAGTCCTTCAAAGTGGAAGAGAAGACAGAAAAGAGAGTCAGAGGAAGAGATGTGATGACAAGCGTGTTAGAGTGATGTCGTACAAGAAGGACTTGGCTGGCCATCGCTGGCTTTGACTACAGAGGAAGGGGCCCTGAGCCAAGAAATGTGGGTGGCCTAGCAAACGGCATGAAAATAGATTTTCCCCCAGATCTTCCAGAAAAGAGTACAGCCCTGCTGGCAACTTGATTTACACCCATTGAGACCTATGCTGGATTTCTAAACTGCAGAACTGCAAGATAATACACTTGTGCTGTTAATTTAAGGCACTAAGTTGGTGGTAATTCATTGCAGCACCAAAGGAAAAATAATACAGCTCCTTGAAACCCATCTAATACATGCTTTCCTAAGGTTTCAGTAAAGCGTAGATATGGTGGCTCCAAACATACCACAGAGTGGGATAAGCAAGATCAGTCATTTCCAAGAGCACCAAGAATTTTTGATGGAAGACAGCAGTGTGCTTCCTGCAGCAGATTATTTTAATGCCTAACCTGAGGCTGAATCTACATGGGAGAAGTGGGCAACCTGGGTGGGGAAAAAGGCACCTGGGACACAAGGATGAATAATACTTTAGCTCACCCAATCAACTGAAGATACAAGTGATGTAAAGAAAGGTGGACCAGGACACTGTCGTAATTGCCTGCACCGTGTAGAGACATCCCGCCATGGTGTCCACGCTGTGCCTTTCCAGTGCTTCACGTTCAGTGTCTGCTCATTGCTCATAACATTTTGAAGTTTGTATAGTTATGTAGGCTGAATTAGAAAAATCTCACTTGAGACCCCATACTGATGGCTGGAGGGGCTGGGTTGAAAGCCATGCAGTTTTACCTTCTTTGCTTCTCAGCACACCACACTCCTCGTTTCATGTGGTGGCACCAGCTGCTCCTTCTTGCTTCTGTTTCCTCACCACCTTCTCTCTTCCTGATGTCTAAAGTCTGGAAGGACCAAAGCTTGGTGGCAGGCTCTTCACTGTGCAAGATTTCTGCCCTCGGGATCTGACCCACTCCCTGGTTTCATCACCATCTCTACAATGAGCTCTAGAGTCAAAGCCAACTTGACCCTGGGCGTCTCCATCTGGGCATCAGTTGGATGACTTGAGTGGAACCCTCAACCTCCATCCTTATCCCAGACCTGTTCCTGCCCTGGAATCCCCCATTTCACTGTCTCCCACCAATTGCTTATCTCAAAAGCCTTGGAGATGCCCTCTGTTTTTCCACACGCCATCTCAACACAAATCCTTCCAAAGATTATTCTGACTCCTTCCACTGCCCATGCTCTCCTTTGGACACTCTTGTCTGGATCACAGTGCCTTCTCACCTGAACTCCTGGGACGATGCCCCCATCCTGTCCATTCTCCACTCAGTATCGGTGTAGTCATCTGAACATGCAGTAGAATCATGTCACTCCTCTCCTAAAACCCTCCAAAGACTAGTCCCTCTGCCCTGTGGCCTCCCCTTCCCATGACCCCTCAACCTCCTCTTGTGTCAAGTCCACTTTCATGGGCTCCCAGGCACCCTCACCTCCAGCACACCCTGCTCACTCTCACTCAGGGTCCTAGCACAGCAGTCCCTCTGCATGGAGAGCCCTTTCCCTTGGTTCTGGGCTTCCTCACTCCCTCTCTGCATTTCAGACTCTCTTCAGATGTGCTCTCCCCTGGAGAAGCTGTCCCCAGTTCCTCCAACTCAAATAGCCCTGCCCACCTCATCACTCTCCCTGCTACTACTTGGCTTGTTTTCCTTTGTTGCACAAATGAGACCAGTTCACCTCATTCCTTCATTCACCTCCTTGTTGGTTTACAGTCGGCTCCTCTGGTTCCTTGAGGGAGAAACTTGGTCTTGCTCTTCTCTGAATCCCCAAAGCCTAGTTCATAGCAAGGATTTAATCGATGTTGTACAATGTTGCTGGGACATTGCTAGCACATGTGCACACCTGCATATGCCTCTGACAGCACCACAGTCCCTTGGAAGAGTGTGTGTGGGTCTCTGAGTGTCCAACAAAAGGGGGTCCCATAGGAGAGCGTGTGAAGGGGTTGGAAAGTGGTGTTTTGGAATAAAACTGATGACGGATTGGTCAGTATTCTCTGTACCTTTGTCCACGCTCTTTCTTCATTGGGACCACCTCCATTCCTGGCTGTACATGATCCAGCATTGGCCATTCTGAGTCCAGTGGCCATGGGGTTTCCTCTGTTTCTCCCTGGTGGCAATTGTTTTCCCTGTCTAACTCCCAGACTTGTGGATACATGAGTCCTCAGAGGTTTTAATCACTCCCTGGCTTTGTAGTTATTCTAGGCAGCAAATGCTGCATGTGAAATCCATCTCACCCTGTGAACCCTGGGGCTGGTTAGGTGCCCAGGGGTCATTCACTGAATTCTTCGGGAATGAATGAATCAATGAGTTGATGAGACATTTAAGGTGACATGCAATAGATAAACAAGGACCTGCTGTATAGCACAGGGAACTATATTTAATATCTTGTAATAACCTATAATGGAAAAGAATCTGAAAAAGAATATATATATATATATGTATATATATTGGCTATATACCTTAAACACTGTAACTCAACTATACTTCAATAAAAAAAGATAATGTACAGCCACAAGACACAAAGGGTGACCTGTTAACAGGTCCAGTTTATGCGGGACTGCCCAGTTTTATTAATGGTGGTACCACATCCCCGAATTCCCCTCATTCTGGGGAAACTGAAACTGTGGGTCACCCTAAAGATACATCATCTTGATAACAACAACTATGTACTGTATATACCCAGAAGGTTGCAGTTATTGTTCTGTCATTTAGAAAGATTCAGAAATAGGATGCTCTGCCTATTTGAAATGACTTGCTAACTGATGATCAATCTTTCCAGAAATGGAAAGGGTACTCCCCTTGGAAGAATGGGATTTCACCCTTCCCGAGTCCAAACAAACCTGTACCAGCAAACTGTACTTTGTAGTAAGTCTAATGACAGAGGAGCCACCCTGGGAATGGGTAGCTTATTATACGTATTTTGGTTTGTGCCGGGGATAAAAAGGGAGGCCTGGCTGCTCGTAAAGAGACTTTCCGTTGCTGTTGGGTTTATGTCGGTTTCACCCGCCCCTTTCAGTCATTGTCAGGTGCTCAGGAGGTGACTTTCCTAGTGAGCATAGAATCAAACAACTGACACCAGTGGAGACCAATCATCATCTAAATCTCTCTCTCCACCTTTTTTCTCCCTAAAGCAGTGTAACCCTTTACTTAAATGAAAAAATGTCTTAATCAGATACCCAATATGTAAAAACAAAAGCAGCAGCTCTGACTGAGGCCGGGGGTGGGAGGAGGTGTGAGATGAGCTCGAGCTCCCAGCCTGGCTCCTCACCAAGTAGTGCCTGGTGGACGTGGGGAGGAAGGAGCTTAGGCCCCAGTGTGAGGACCCTCATCCAATTTAAGCCCTAACAGGAACACTCTGGGGGAGGGGCAGGGCTGAGTGTGGGGAAATCAGGGTCTTTGCTGGCATCAAAATCACGTGTGCTTTCTTTACCATATGGCAGAATCAAAGGGCACTACAAGCAGAAACACCCCACAGCGTATATCTACTTTGACCATGTTTATTGTGTCTATTTCCTTACCATTAACCCCCACCCACTCACACGGAAAAATCTAAAGTCTATTTTATGGGCTAAAGCGTGATGGCAAATAACAATTATCTAAGAGAATAATGTCAGCTTAATTCCCCCAACAAACTTATATTTTCGTTTATTGTTGGTATAATTTAAGAGATAGACACTGAAGAACCATCCTCCTTGATGAGATACATCATTCAGGAATAAAACTAATAATGCATTGTGCATCACTTTTAAGCTTTTAAGTGCTTTCTTGTCCATTCTCTCATGTTACTTTTATGGCACCCCAGTGAAATGTGCCATGTTGCTGTAATTAGCCTCATTTTTCCCCCTCACTTTTTTTTTTTTAACATGAGGCAATTAAGAACAGCAACAGGCACAGACAAGCCTGAAAGTCTGGATTTTTGGTTTATGACTCTTTTTACCCCAGGACAAAGTGAACAACTGCAGAACAGGGGTTGTTTCATTTTTGGCTCTACTGTCAGGACACTTCTGTGCCTCCTTACATGATTTGCTGTCCTATAGACCCTAAGAGAAAGAAAGACTTTGATTTTTGGGTTTTAATTTACTACTGCTGCCCAATGACCTTGATGACAATTGGAGAGTCTGGTTAAATCTCTATGCCTTTATCTGTGCAAGAAGAAGCTGACTGGAATACTTTACTTGAGTCAGATGATTTAACTTATTCAAAATCATTCAACTCCACAAAAAAGTAAGACAAAATGCAACTCACAGAATGGAAGAAAATACAATATCTGATGAGGTGTTAATATTCAAGTACACAAAGAACTCCTACAACTCAATAATAAAAATAAACTTAATTAAAAAATAGGCAAAGGACTTGAATAGACATTTCCCCACAGATATACAAATAGCCCCTAGCACATAAAAATATTCTCAAAAATAACTGTTTTTCTAACAACAGAAATATTGATTCTTGGAAGATTCCACACAACTGTGACTTATCCCCTCCTACAGAGCACCCATCTTGACTTACTTGTCCACTTTCTTCCTTTTGGGTGTAAATGCAGACGTGGAAGTGCTGAATCACGTGGTAATTCCAGTTTTAGTTTTTAGAGGAACCACCATATTGTTTTCCACTCTACATTCTCACCTGCGGTGCACAAGGGTTCCAATTTATCCACATCCTAACACTTTTTTTTTTGATAACAGCTATCCTGGTGGGTGTGATATGGTATCTCATTGTGATTTGGTTAGCATTCCCTAATGATTAATGATACTGAGCATATTTGTATGTGCTGGGCTATTTGAATATCTTTGGAGATATATTTCCCCAAGCTCTTTGCCTATTTTTTAATTGGGTTGATTTTTGCTATTGAATTATAGGAGTACTTTATATACTTGAATATTAACACCTTATCAGATATTATACATATTTTCTCCCATTCTGTGAGGTGACTTTTCACTCTGTTGACTGTATCCTTTGATCCACAAAAGTTTTTAAATTTTGATGATAAAGTCCTGAAATCCAAGTTATCTATTTTTTTTTCTTTTGTTATGTGTACTTCTGGGGTCATATCCAAGAAATCATTGCTAAGTCCAAAGTCATGAAGCTTTTCCCCTGGCTTTTCTCCTAAGAACTTTATAGTTGTTATCCTCGCATTGAGGTTCCTGACCCATTATGAGTTAAGTTTTGTATATGGTGTAAGATAAAGGTCTAATTTCACTTTTTTTCTGCATGTGGATATGCAGTTTTCCCAGCACCATTCCTTGAAAATACTTTCATTTCCTCATTGAATGGTTTGAGACCCTTATTGAAAATAATTTGATCTTATACCTGAGGGCTTATTTCTGGGTTCTCTATTGGTCTATATATCTGTCTTTATGCCAGTACCACACTGTTTTGATTTCTATAGCTTTGTAGTAAGTTTTCAAATCAGAACACATGAGACTTTTAATTTTGTACTTCATTTTCAAGATTGTTTTGGCTCTTCAGTGTCACTTGAAATTCCATATGAAATTTAAGAATAGATTTTTCTCATTCTACAAAAACTTTTTTGGGACTTTGATAGGAATTTTACTGACTTTCAAGATCACTTTGCGTAGTACTGACATCTTAATATTAATATTAAGTCTTCTAATCCATGAAAAAGGCATGTCTTCCATTTAAATCTTTAATTTCTTTCAGGAATGTTTTGTAGTTTTCAATGTACAAGTATTTTGCCTGCTTGGTTAGATTTATTCCTAAGTATTTTATTCCCTTGGATACTATTGTAAATAGAATTTTAAAAAATTTCCTTTTTGATTGTTCATTGTCAGTGTATAGAAATGCAACTGATCTTTGTGTGTTGATTTTACATTCTGCAGTTTCACTGGATTCATTTATTGGTCTGACAGGTTTTTTTTGTTTTTTTTTTTATGGAATCTTTTGAGTTTTCCCCATATAAGGTCATGTTATCTGTGAGCAAGTTTGTTCTTAGAGCTGTGCACAACTATACTTATGTATTGAAAATAATCACCAGCCTGTTTTAAAAGAAGAAAAAGGGCACAGACACCCCCTTGTTCCTGGTGGGAGATAATTCACCATCTCAGAGATTCCCCTCCATATTTATCTGTAACAGGCCATTTTAAAACAATTTTATGGTTTAATTGACAGGTTCATTTCATTCATGGCTTGGATTTATGTGTTTGTTTTTCTAATAACAGTAGCAAAAATGCCACCACATATAAACATATTTTAAGCCACTTTAAGTACTGAGTGATCCTCCTTGGCTTTACTTTCCAGAGCCAGGGGCCATGAGGGCATGCGTCCTGCTCTGCGAGCTCACTGCCCCCACTTTGCTGACCCAGTTGGAATTATTTTTATTGACTCTGTCTGCTTTCTCCTCTCCCTCTTGGCAACGACGACGAACTTTGTGCAGCCGACAATGGCTTCTGTATTCACAGCTCCCCTCGGAGACAGGGGCTGTTACATCAAAGGTCTGCAGTGAGCTGCCCTTCCTATAATATTTCAATTTAGACACTGCCTCACTGCAGTGGCGTCACATCTCATTTACGCCGTGGCCTTTGTAGGAGACAGGGATCATTACAGAGCAACACTGAGAAAAAACATATTACAGGCCGGCCAGGTAGCGGAAGGGAAGGAGACGGATGCAACACAGAGGAGCAGTGAGGGGAAGGGAGGGTCTCCCTGGGAAATGGAAGGGCCTTAGGTGGACAGGACGCCCGGCCCTCCAGGTTGTCAGGCTGGAGTCAAATGATGTTGCCGCTGATTCCTCTGGCTGTACCACGTTGCTCGAAGATGCTGTTTCTCTACTTTTCTCTGGTTGTCGCAGTAAAGGCAATTCCCCTGTGCTTCCAGGGCTGAGATTATCCTCTTTTATATAGATTTTCCCTTTTTCTTTCTTATTTTTAGTCCTTTGTGCCCGCACGGAATGGGTCTCAGCGTGTATTATGTGGACTACACTTTCCCAGGCCCTGCCTTTAAATTGCATTCATTGGTTTGGACAGACCATCCAGCAAAGAAATAGAAATAATCTTTTGTTTGTTTGTTTGATTTGCTCTCCAGCCTCTGCAATTCACAGTCTAATAATTTCATTTTAAAAGGAACAACTGTCAGGAAGGCTTGCTCTATTTACTATTAAAACGGGAAGAAGAAATATTGAATCTCAAGCACAACAAGCCTCGTTCCTTTCTTCCTTTTTCTTCCTTTCTCTTCCTTTCTCTCTTTTATTCCCTCTTCTTGCCCTCCCCACCATCATTTCCCTAAATAATGTATGCAGAAATGTCACCAGGGTGCAGCACAGCCCCTTTAGGAAAGGTCCAGAAACGTGTTCTGAAGAACCCTAGGCTGGTTTGCCTTCAGATGTTGATAGCCATGTCCAGACACAGGAAGGTACCGCTGGGTGTCTGGGTGGATGCATTGATGGATGTGTGAGTTTATTTCTGTAAAACTGTCAGTGGTGAGGGTGGAAGAAGTCATGTGACCTCGCCCTTCCAGCCAAAGCACCACTGAAATTACCCAGGCACAAACCTGGTCTCACACTACATCACATTTTTTAGCCCATTTGCTGATCACATTTCTCAGCTTTCCAAATATTGCAGGCAATTCTCAGGTCCCCAGGTGCTGCGGGTCATGGCACTAGTGGCTGCAGAGAGGGGCCATTCAGCCATGTGCCCAGGAGCCAGGCTTTCTCACGGAGACAGGGCTGGAACTCACCTCATCCATCTGCTGCTCTGAGCACATGAAGGACTTGCCCAGCTGTCCACACATCAGTGTTCTCATGGGCACCAGGAAGGCCCTTCTCCCAGCCCATGATAAGTACTGATAAACACTGAGGGTTTTTTTAACCTTATTTTTAAATGAAATATAGTTGATTTACAGTGTTATGTTAACTACTGCTGTGCAGCAAAGATACTTGGTTATATATATATATATATATAT
>NW_006799734.1:920782-924202 GCF_000442215.2 Lipotes vexillifer
GTGTGTGTGTATATATATATATATATACACACACACGCATATATACACACATATTCTTTTTCACATTCTTTTCCATGATGGTTTATCACAGGATATTGAATATAGTTCCTTGTGCTATAGAGTAGGACCTTGTTGTTTATCCATCCTACATGTAATGGTTTGCATCTGCTAGCTCCAAACTCTCACTCCATCCCTCCCTCACCCCCATCCCCCTTGGTCACCACAAATCTGTTCTCTGTGTCTGTGAGTCTGTTTCTGTTTCACAGGTAGGTTCATTTGTGTCATATTTTAGATTCCACATATAAGTGATATCATATGGTACATATATACAATGGAATACTACTCAGCCATAAAAAAAGAATGAAATAATGCCATTTGCAGCAACATAGATGCAATTGGAGATTATCATACTAAGTGAAGTAAGTCAGAAAGAGAAAGACAAATATCATATAATACTGAGTTGTTTTGAATCACTTGTTTCCTTTAAAGGGTACGTAGTGAGCTCCATGTGGTTTGTTGTAGTTTGGATTGATGGAGCTGCTGGAGAAATCTGGAAATACACTTATTTATTCTGTAGCACACGCACGCTGAGCTCTGTCCACACCATCCCATGTGTGATCCATCGCCTGCCTGCAGCCTGATCCCTTGCCCAACCCTCTGGCTGAAGGTTGACCCTGTCATGTTCCTGAGGAGGCCCAGATGTCAAGGAGAGAGAGGTTTTCTTCAGCTACAGCCCCCCATCCCAGCTCTCTCCCCCTCCATCTCCTGTGTCTTCAGCCCCCTTTCTCTGACAGTATCAGGAGAAACCCCATAGAAATTCAAGGCAGTCACTGTGCTCACGAACTAGCTCTTCCCTGTGTCTGGGGAGCCTGTGTTTCCCTAGCTGCCCTTCTCTGACCCTCCTTCTCCCCTCCTCCACCTGAGGCATTCTTCCCATCTCCCCCTCCAGCCAACCTCCCTCCAGAGAGAAGGGACATAAACACTGTCCTCTAGGAAGAAGGGGATTTGGGCTTTTCTTGGAACTTTTAAGAGACTGGTGTGCTTGATGTGCAGAACACACATCAGGATATTTTAGTTTTAGGGAACCAGAAGTCTCTTTGCCAAAAGCATCACCTCTGTGTGTCTTGGCCTCTCTCTCCAGCCTGCGTCTTGGGTGGACTGTTGTAGGTGTGAGGCCCACGCTGCAGCCCTACAGGCAATCTTGTTTTAGATTCACGTGGTTGCTCAGGTGAAAACATTTCATTAAGCAGAATCACCAGTAGGCGCAACGACTCTACTTGTTGTGGACATGACTTCTGGCCACACCAACCTTAGCAATCAGAGGTGGACGTCAGGCCAGTGCATCAGACAATTCCTGCCAAAAGAACTACTCCCATTCATTACTTGAAAGTTTTGATTTTTTTCTTGACCAGCAGTAGGTTATTATCTTCAAGTGTCTGTGTTCATGCCTCCCTGAAAGCATGTGCCTGATTCCATGGCCACTTTTTCTGCAATGGTGTGGTTCAAGGACAGAGGCCAGGCATCCACCCATGGGTTCTCACATGAATCCTCTCTGTGTGGACCCTTAAACCATTCTAGTTTTGTCATCCCTGTGTTGAGAAGGCAACTCTACTCACCCTGCACAATCAGTGCTGTGGTCTTTGTCCTCAGAGTAAAACCTCAGGAGTGGATACATCCTCTCCTCACATGCAGTTTTGCCTGGAAAGTATCAGGAGGGGCCCCACTGGCATTCTTTGTCTTGACCGCTGCCCGTCTGGAAGCGCCCGCCTCACACCTGGAGGTCATGCACGCTTCCATTCCACCTCCCACCAATGTGGGCACATTTGGGGTTGAGAAGGTGCCCCATGGATTGTGCTTCACCCAGGATGATGTTGGGCTCTGGTCTTGGGTGCTCTGGCCCTGACGATGGTCCCAGAGCAAATCCCATTACTGAGAAGCCAGGTAGTGGTGGCCTCTTTTGATGAGCTCAGAATACAAGTTCAAGAAAAGAATCAGGCAACAGAGAGAATACTGACCTGGGGCTGGGGAGGCCTGGGTTCCAGGCTGATGGCTGTTATTAGTCATCATATCCTCACAAGTCATTTAATCTCTCTGGGCCTCACTTGTTAATGGTAAAGGGTTGGGTGGAATTATCTTTCTTGTCCTCAGCAGATCAGAAATGTGTGGTTCTCACCTAAGCCTCTGGGTCAACACTCAGAGGACCCACTGCCTCAATCTCCACATCATCATATCCTGGGGGGTGTGTGCTGGTCTCCTCGGGCTGCCTTAACAAAGTGTCACAAACCACAGGGCCTAAACAACAGGCATTTATTGTCTCTCAGTCTGGAGGCGGGATGCCCCGGACCCAGGTGCGGACAGGGCCACGCTCCTTTTGAAAGCAGCAGGGTGGGATCTGCTCCATGCCACTCTCCAATCTTCTGGAAGGTCCTTGGTGGTGGCTGCGGAACTCCAGTCTCTACCGGGTCTTTTCTCTGTATGTGTCTGTGTCCAAATTTCTCCTTTTCATGACACCCGTCCTATTGGATGAGGGGCTCTGCTCCATTATGACCTCTCCTCACCTAGTTAAATCTGCAATGACCCTATTTCCAAACAAGGTGACATTCTGAGGTCCATGGGGGCGGAGGGTGAGGACTTCACATATGACTTTCTTGGGAGGGGGTGACACAATCCAACCCATAACTGTGAGTCTGGCATGAGGATGCATCAAGGCGAGGGGGACAGCGGGGGCAAATACACCCCTTTAGTAAGCACAGAGCGAGCCGCCACGTGGTGGCCTGGGCGTGGCCAGTGATAGAGAGCTCAGGTGCAGGTCAGGGGCTCTGTGGAACCGGAGTCACCTCTGCCTTTGTCACCCGTGCCAGTCTGGGAGGGTGACACCACCCCTTCCCCCACTGCTGCTCTGGCCAGAGCCTATCACGGGAGAGAAGGCGGCCGGGGGCGAGGACGGGGTCGGGACGGAAGCAGAAGACAAGAGAGGACTGAGACGCATGCTCACTGGCTGAGGCCGCCACCCGCTCTGGAGCGCAGAACGCTCTGGTTGCCAACTGTTGGAACCTTGAGATGGAGTCTGGTGGAGCCTGGAGAGCGGGGAAGGTGTGCAGGGATCGGGCTCCAGGCCTCAGCGAGAGAGAGTCCCCGGGAGCAGGGCGCCACCTCCAGGGCCCACATCCCAGGGCACATCTGACCAGCATCCCAGGCCGGCCGTGCCCTGATGTCCTGGGAGGGACGTGAGGAGATGACCGAGGCTCCATCTCAAGTCCCTACACTAAAGAGCAGCCCCCGTGGGGAGAAGCTACCAGAAGTTTTCACTTGCTTGTTCCTCAGATGCACAATTCGCTGCTGCTCCAAACGCTACTCTCGCTGAATCCAAGCTGCCCACCCCTCCCCCTCCCCTCCCCCTTCCACCCTTCCCCCTCCACC
>NW_006799734.1:924410-932242 GCF_000442215.2 Lipotes vexillifer
CCCCCCCCCCCCCTCCCCCTTCCACCCTCCCCCCTCCACCCCACCCCCTCCTCCCCTCCGCCCCCCTCCTCCCCCCATCCCCCAACCCCGAGAAACACACTGCTTTTCTGTCTCCATGAGGGCCATCCTGCAGGGCCTGCTCCTATCTCAGCTGGTTTAACAGTGAACCATAGAGCTGAGCGGCCACAGAAAAGTTAAAGATCTAGAAGTTCGAAAACGTCGGGCACTTCCCCACGTGGGTGACTTGAATGACTTAGTGACACTTAGCCACGTTCTTTGTGCAGAAGTGGCCCAGCATGAAATCCCCGCTGGTTTTCAGGGGCCCATCGGGGACGTAGGAAAGAAAGGAGGTGACGTGTGGGCCCTAGTGCCTCCACGTGGGAGGACGGAGGTTTTGTTTATTTGGAAAAAAGGCATTCCTTTGAGAATGTTCTCCAATTGTTACTGGGATATCCCCGCGGGTCTATCACATCCGCCTTGTGTACTTGGGAGACACCATGGAAAGGAGCAGAGATGGGTGCCCTGGGGATGGCGATGGGGGTGCACAGGTGAGGGGCCCCGCCCCCCCCCCCCCAGGAGACATGCATTTAGCCCGTCATGTGCTTGGCAAGGCTGCTCAGCGTCAGGGGTCCCAGGGCATCTGTGTCCCCACCGAGTGCCTTTCCTGCAACATCCGGAAGCCTCCTGGATGATAGGGTTGCAGGGCGCGTTACAGAGGGAGCATATGGACTTCAGGTGCCCTTGACCTTCAGCCTGGTGGCCCTGAAAGGCCTAATGACATTTTAAGAATTTATTTATTCAACAAATACTGATTAAGGACCTGCTGCAGGTAAGCCATTCTTATCCTGGACACACAGTGGACAAAATAGGAGAAAAGCCTCCTCTCACTGGAGTGGACACAGGTGTGTGGGGCAGATAATCAATAACTAAATAAACTATGCCTCCATGTGTCTGAGGCAGATCAACGCGGGGCCATGACTTAGGGATGGGGACGGAGGTGCTGCCACTTTTAACTAGAACTGCGAGAAGGCCTGGCTGCAAGAGACCAGAAGACAGGGAGGGAGAGAGAGAAGGAATATTCCAGATGGGGGGAAGAGCAGGGTCAGGGCCCCAGGGAGGCCAGTGTGTTTGAAGCCAGTGGAGTGAGTGAGGTAACTGAGAACAGCCAGGTAGGGAGGGTGGGCGAGGCTGGGACCTGTGGGCACATCAGGACCATGGTTCTTCTCTGGGTGCCCCAGGGGGCATTGAGGTTTTGGGGGGAAGGGCAGATCTGAGGTCCATCTGTAGTAGATTCAGGCCTGAGAATGGGCAACAAGGACAAAGGCAGACCCAGCTGGGGAGAGAGAGCCACAGTCCAGGGTGTGGGTAGGGCTGGGTGGGAGAAGAGGAGAGGGCAGAGGAGTCCAGTGGCCCTGTTGGGATGGCTTCAAGGCTCCGGATAGGTGTTTGCCATGAGGGGCCCTCAGAGTAGCTCCACTCTGAGCCACTTCACCATATGAACATTTAGGGCCTGACTCCTAGGAAATGATGTCCTTCCAGGACACCGCATCTCTTGCTTCCAGTTGCTTCCTGTAAGAGAGGTCAAAGTGATAGCTTTAAAAAATGGATTTATCATACAGTAGAAAACACCTTAGCCTTTGTAAGTGAAAACAGATAAAGGATGTCGAAAATGCTGGAATCTTAGAATGTGTTCCGTGTTCATACAGGCTATGTGAAAGCATCATTTGAATATTTTAAAGCCTTCTTTTTCTTTTTGTTAAAAACACACTGTCTTCAAGAATGCAGACCCCATGAATCACCTTTTTAAAAGGGGGGGGGGTGCAGTTTAAAGTTCCCATGCAGCCTACGTCATGAATAAGCTGCTACTGAAACATCCTGTGTTCTTGATAAAGTTCTAGGACCTTGGCGATTGTCTTTAGCATGAGAATCATACACAAATCCCACATGTGAACTGTTTAGACTTCCATTTTTAATTATTCATGAAATGTGCAGAAACATGGTCCAATGCACATTTGAGCAAATTTTGCTAATGCCTGCGAACAAATCATAATCACCTCACCAGGGGGTCAGGGTGCAAGCTCCCCTTGAATCTGTGCCTTATTAGAACCTGCTGCTGCCACACTGACAGCCAGCCCATGGTGACGGGTCCCCAGCTCCCAGACTTGGGGGCCTCGGCTGTGACATCTCTACTCTCTTGACCCAAAGGGAGCTGCATTCAGCAGGTTTCTCAGATTCAAGGTTGATGTATCTGTGCTGAAGATACAGCCCAGCAGAGGGGTGTGTTTCAGCTTTGGTACCTGGAGGAAACTTAGCTTCTGGTGTGACATCATACATGACGTGGCTTCCCGTGGGTCCATCTGTGCAGAAGCAGGGGTAACCGCCAGGAGACTCTGACTCTTATGTGATGGAATGAAGTGAGCTTACTAACACTGATGATCTGAAATTAAAAGGAAAAATATCAGGAAGCCAAGATAGGCACAAATATGAACAGGTCACCCACACAAGAGGAAAATGCTCAAACTTATTAACTAGCAAAGAAATGTGAGTTACAATGGCGCACATCAAATTGCTTTTGGAGGATATTTATTAGCACTAATTATTGTCAGGCATTCTTCCAGACTCTGAGGATACAGAGATCTATGAGATAAGTGTCTGTTCTCCAGGGATCCTACTCCAGTGGAGAGGGATGGACAAACAAACACACAAGACCCCAGGGAATGATGAGTGATGGAGATAAAGCAGAGTGAGGTGTCAGGAGAGGTGGTCTTGGGTAGCAGGCTGGAGTTTAGCAGGGACCAGACCAAAATCAGCTAAGGGAGTGTCTAGGCAGAGGGAGTGCAGGTGGTCTTGGCAGGGTCTTCTGCAAATTCAAGGACAGGGGGAGGTGGTATTGTGGTAGCAGAGTGAGGTGGGGATGATAAGGTGAGGGGGAGTAACAGGTGATAAGGCCAGAGAGGAAGTGGGGCCAGGTCTCCACACTCAGGGAGATGGGAAGTCCCATCAATGGGTTTCCACATTGTAGTTGCAATATGGATTTTAAAGTAGAAATGACAGAATTTTTTCTTGAGTTACACATTGAGTGAAAGAGAGAGAGAGAGAGAGAGAGAGAGAGAGAGAGCGTGAGAAAGTATCTAATTATGACTCTAAGATCTTAGTTAAAACAAATTGAAGAATGTAGTTATAATTTACCAGGATGGGGAAAGCTATGGGAGAAGAATGTTTGGGGATAAAGACTGAGTTCCATTTAAGACATGAAGATTGAGATGCTTCTTGAACATCTAAGTGGAAATATTGAGAATGTAGCTGGACTTACAGGACTGTAGTTCAGGAGAGAGGTCTGGATTGAAGGGATAATTTGTGAATTATCCGTGTATAGGTGGAATTTTTAAATGACAGTTGAGTGTTATCCTCTAAGTAGTGCAAGTAAAAGAAGCACTCAGTGAGGTAGAAGAACTAGGAGTAACTTTTCAAGAGCCAGTGAAGGAGATTTTTTTTTTTTGAAAGAGCAGTTGATCACATGTCAACTATTATTAATAGCTCAGATAAGCTGAGATCAAAGAATTGCCCACAGCTTTATGTTCTGGGCTGAATTGTGTTCCCCCAAAATTGATATGTTGAAGTCAAACCACTGGTATCTCAGAATATGACTGTATTTGGAGATAGGACATTTAGAAAGGTAATTAAGGTAAAGTGAGGTCACACAGGTGGGGCCCTAATCCAATATGACTGGTGTCCTTATAAGAATAGGAGATTAGGACCCAGACACAGGGAGAAGACAGCCATCTACGTGCCAAGGGGAGAGGCCTCAGAAGAAACCAGTCCTGCTGACATCTTGGACTTCCAGCCTCCAAAACTGTGAGAAAATAAATTACTGTTGTTTAGGCCATCAGGTCTGTGGCAGTTTATCAGAGCAGCTCTGACAAAGGAATACTCACTTGTCATATGTGGTGACTTGGCACAATGTTTGTGGCAGACTTTGCTGGTTAGCAGACCAATACTGATTCCTCCTTTCTCTACTGAACTGATCACATTTGGGTGACCATGTACCTGACTCTGAAGGATGGTCCATGATGGTCTTTCCTCTTTGCCAGCGATTTAGTCCAGGGACCAAGTTCTGTTAAGAGATGTAAGAGGACATATGCTAGGGCTTCTGGAAAAGGGCCTCCTCCTCGACAATGGGGAGATGAATGAGTAGATGGTCCTGATGCTGCCCCCTCTTTGCTTCCTCCTCTGGGTTCTGACAGCCAAGGACTGAAACTAGAAATTAACAACTAAAAGTGCCTCCATCCCAACCCATTCAGAATCAAACAACCCACATCCAATTCACAAGTTAAATAAATCACAGTGGAGTTATGACCATACATGTAAAAATATAAATATTGTAAAAGGACAGCAAATCAAATTTAACAGAAAAAGGCAGAAAAATGATCAACACTCTTTAGAGGAAGAGAACATAATTCAGAAGCCCTACAATAAATCATACACTAACTCCAGCATATGTTAAAAAAAAATATATATATATATATATATATATATAATCAAAAAGCAAGAAAAAGTGACAAAGAATCAAGAGATAAAATATTCAATAGAAGCAAATAAGAGATAAATCAAATATTGTCATTAGTGGGTAAAGATGTCAAAATAAGTATGACTAATATGGACAAATGGGAAAACAACACTGAGCAAAATATAATCAATAAGCATTCTAGAAATACAAACTGCAAAATATAATTCTTTTTAAAACGTAAATTGAGTTAATTTTAAAATTAAAGCAGAATATAGAATTTATAAACTTGAAAATAATTCAGAATATAGTATTTGGGCTCTATTTTGAAGATAAGAAAGAATGGAAACAGCAGAACAGAGCATGAGAGAAATATGAGTGAAGATATGAATGAGAGGATGAAACAGAAGCAATATTGAAAAGTAATTACCCAGAACTTTCCAAATGATAAGACATCAACTCACAAACAACTAATCTGCTTACAACTCAGCAAATTCAAAGCACAATGCAGAGATAACTGCAATTAATCACATCATTGTCTGATTGTTTAAAACCAAAGATAAAGGGGAATATCAAAAGCATTGGGGGTGGAGTGGGCATCCATTAACTTCAGGGGAAGAGGAAGGATGACCACCTGAAGCTCTGAAATTTTATCTTCAGTGAAAATATTGCTCCAACATTACAGGAAAATAAAGATCTTTTTAGACAAAAGCTGAGAGTATTTGTTTCCATCAGATTTCACACTATTGAAAATATGAAAGGGCCTTGTTCAGGAGCAAAGACAAGGATTCCAGACAAAAGCAGAGAACTGGGGGAAAAGAAAGGTCATTGAAAAAGAAAAATGTATCAATAATTTTATAATATATTGTCTTTAAAACAAAAATAATAACAATGAGGGGCTCATAACCTGTATAGAAATAAAACATATGACAATATGTGAAAGAAGAATTGGTGTAAAATCAAGTTAAATTGCTCTTAGAGGTTTCATTGTTTGGGATGTAGAAAAGTGCCAACTTAAAGGAGTTAGTGATAGGTAAGGATCCATTTTTTAAAATTTTTTAGATGACTACAAAGTGATAATAAACATAAAATTTTAAAAAATGGAGCAGATAAAATGAAATAATATATTGAATTAATTAAAAAGAAGAAGTTTAGTGGTGTATATAAAAGTAATATGTAATTAACAAGTAGCATTTATATTTGGATGGTTTGGCATGTGAAAATCTATCAACCTAGTTCACCCAGATTACTATATTAAAAGAGAAAAAGTAAAACATGTTATCTCATTAGAGAGAGAAAAAAAATATAAAATTCAACGTTCATTCAAGAAAAATTCTTAGAGAACTAGGAAGACATCTTTATTGCAATAAAGCTATCCACTAAAGTCTGCGTACTCCTTAGCACTGGGAGATTAGAAGCATTTTTATTGAATCAGGAAGAAATCAAGGTTGTCTCTCATCACCCTCTCTTATTTAATATTTTTTTACAATCCCCAATTCAAAGACATTATATATTTTAAAAAGAAATATGAATAGGCATTGGTAAGGATGAGGTAATATTTTCCTTGTTTCTAGAAGGCATGATTATCTATACTGAAAATTCCAGAAAATCAACTAACTCTTGCTCACTATAAACTATTCATCAGGATTTCAGGATAGAAAACAATATAATACCAATAACAAGATAAACCGCCATATTCACTTCCTCCAAACTCACCATACACATGAAGGTAAAGATACAACTTGTATAACAGCAACAAAAATTCTAAGAATAAATCTATGAAAATAGGACTAGGAAATTTATGGGAGAAATTATAAAAAAAATATTGAAGTCTTTTAAATATAACTTCTTAGAAGTACCCTCACCTCAGGTGTGTGAGTTCTGTATGAAGAAAATTGAAAGCTTTACTGGCAGGAAACATCAGGACAAATGAGGAGGGGTCTTTGCTGTTTCTGATTTGGGGAGGGAGGGACTGAGTGGGATGTGTCCTCACACTGCCTGCACCATGCGTCACTTCCGCCTCTGTTCATTGTGAAACCCAGGCAAGTTGCCCAACCTCTTCTGCCTCAGCTTTCTCTTCTAGAAAATGCTGACAACAGCACTGATGCAATCAAAGTACAAGGATACATAAAGCACACTTGCTTTGTTTCTCACCACACAGAAGAGCCCCAGAAATGTGAGCTGCCCTCTCCCACACTTGCCCAGACATAAGGTTGGTCCCCAGCCCAGGTTTTCACCAAGACACAAAATGTTCTAAACTTCAGCTGGAACATAACAACAAGAGTTGACAACAAAATGTTTAAAAATGAGGATGCAACTAGAGATCGTCATACTAAGTGAAGTGAGTCAGAAAGAGAAAGACAAATACCAGGTGATATCTCTTATATGTGGAATCTAAAATATCACACAAATGAACTTATCTACGGAAGAGAAACAGACTCAAAGACATAGAGAACAGACTTGTGGTTGCCAAGGGAGACGGGGAAGGGATGGATTGGAAGTTTGGGGTTAACAGAGGAAAACTATTATATAGAGAATTGATCAACAACAAGGACCTACTCCATAGCGCAGGGAACTATACTCAATATCCTATGATAAACCATAAGGGAAAATAATTTTTAAAAAAAGAATGTAAAAAAAAATGAGAGTGATGAAGGGGGTCTAGTCACTCTCAATATGAGATGACATTGTCCACTGACCAGTTCTTGCCCCCAAGCCAACTGTCAGGAGAAGAGAACAGGCTCCTTGAAGCTGACCCTACTCTGGTTCAGTACTTGTTCTGTGGTCATAAATGCAACTAACAGAATAAGGAGGGACACATTATTCAGAAAATAAATTCCCAAAATAAGTATTTGAAAAAGATGACAGAAACTCAAATTATATCCTTTGAAAATATTCTTCAAGTGCATTAAGAAATTACTATACAGAATAAACTTTTTTTTTCTTTATCTGGTCTGAGGAATGAGACATTTCAAGCACATTTAGCAATGGAAAATCTCCATTGCAATGGAAGGTTATGATATTAAAAATATCCTAAGTGGAGAAAAAAAATCTTTTTACAAATCCATTTTCTTCAAGTGAATTTGTAATCCATGTGTCAGATTATTATTCTTAAAGCATAATTTCTACTAAAAAATCAATGGAAAAAAAAAAAGACAAGCATGAAAATATAAGGTTAGAAACAAAAATACTCCAAGTTAGGAAATGATTTTCCAACATATCCAGATAAAATACAAGTTAAAGCTTTGCCTGGTCTGCTGGGTTTCAGCAGGCAATGCTGAGTCCTGTCCATGATGCCCTGGGCCACCTCTGTCTGAGTTTCAGCAGG
>NW_006799734.1:932466-962431 GCF_000442215.2 Lipotes vexillifer
TCAGCAGGATTTTCAATCTGGCACACATTTTCCATACAGCAGTTTGACAATGTGTAGTAAGAGCTTTTGCACGTCCACAATTTCAGCCCTGCAATTCCACTGGAGGAATGTCTCCTAAGAAAAGACTCAGGGATGCAGTCACCAGTCTCAGCTGAGATCATGGTCTCAGCCTTGTTTGCAGGAGTGAAAAATGCACCTATGCAAATGTCTGGGACAGAGAAATGTAAACATGGGAGAGTGTATTAGGGAAATGTAGGTACCCATAACAGCTGCAATTTTCATGTGCTAGAGAGACGTCTATGCATTAAAAATATTAAGAAGAAGTGTTTCAAACATGAATCATGATTACTTCTGAGAGAGATTCTTCCACTTCACAAGATAATATAATAATTTTATAATTGAATAAACATCGTTACAGTAGCTTAAATTAACTTTAAAAATACACATTGTGGGCTTCCCTTGTGGCGCAGTGGTTGAGAGTCCACATGCAGATGCAGGGGACATGGGTTCGTGCCCCGGTCTGGGAAGATCCCACATGCCATGGAACAGCTAGGCCCATGAGCCATGGCCGCTGAGCCTGTGCCCCACAACGGGAGAGGCCACAGCAGTGAGAGGCCCACAAAAAAAAAAAATAAATAAATAAAAATTAAAATACACATTGTGACCATTTAAAACCATACCTGTGGGGAGGGAAGGAGAGAGACAGGCACACAGTAGATGAAATTGAACAAACATGGTCCTCCCAGGAAGTCGTCCCAGTAAGGGTACCCCTCCACCCAGGAAGCCCTAGAAGGCACATGTCCAGTGGTCTCCCAGAACGGCCCCACCCCCTCCCTGAGCCTCTTCTTAGGGTCTCCACCATAAACTCAGGAGAAAGACAGGACTGCAGTCTTCCTTTGTCGCATCTTCAGAGGCTGCACCTTTGGGGCAGGGAACATCAGTTAAAGGTCAGGGGCTTAGCAAGAGGCTGGGGGTTGCCCTGCAGTTGGCTGACCTTGCCTGCTGCACCAAAGCCCCATGTCTATCTTTATTGATTAGCTTCTATTAATAACCCTGTAGGATTGGCAGGCATGTTGCAGGGCTGGCTGAGAGACTGTGGCCAGAGGTGTTAGGGAAACAGTCAGCATCCCTGACTGAGGCCCTGAGTCACTAATAAAGAGCCCATGGTGTGTTTTGTAACTTGGGGGCCTGGGCCACGCCTCACTTCAGCTGGGTAATTATTGAACTGACCCTTGTAATATTCAAAGAACTATCACTTCCTTTCTAAGATCTGACCTTTGCCTGGCTCTCCTCGGAGCAGTTTCCCAACCCTGGGGATGTCTTGTTGTGGAGTCTGTGTCCCAGGAGCCCCCTGTACACCAGAGGCAGGAAGGATGAGGCTGTGAATTACAGAGTCGAATTAGGCTCCAGTCTTCTGCCTTCAGGTGAGGAGGACCTGCAGCCACCATGGTCCTGGAAGCACATAAAAGCTCCATGAGACAGCAAAGTAAAGAAATATGCAGTGTCTAAATCAAGGCACTGTACTCAGCTAACCTAAGGGAATTGTCCAATATTCTGCAATGCAATGAAATGTGACTTTGGTAAATCTCTCTGTTTGAAACAACAATACACAAATGAAGCAGTAAAAATTCCAGGGGCATCATGAGGTGGTCACATAGATGTATGGAAACAGAAAGGCATAGTAAACACATTTGCTCTGTAGAGATGCAAAGGGAGGGATAGAGATGGGAAACATCCTTAAATGAAGGAATTTGAGGCCTCAAAGTAAGCGAGAGGGATGAATAGCTGTCTGTTTATGCCTCAAATAATAAAGCATTAAAAATGTTGATTTGCCTTTTTATCTCAATTTTGTTGTTGTTCTTTTACTCTTTGCTCATAATAACTATTTCACAATGAGCTACTGTCAAGACAGAAAACTCACAAGGTCAAGATCTGAGCAGGTTATCTGGGTTCTAAAACTGCATAAAGGTAACCTGGGAACTTATTAAAATGCAGGTTCTGAGGCCCTGGACCAGACTTACTAACTCAGAATCTGGATGCAGGATGTGAGAATCAGGATTTTTATCACGGTTCCTGGATGAGAAATACTAATAAGAACAGATCATATCACACTTAGGCAGATTTGGTTATGGTAAATGATAGTCATGTTAAATTTTGAAAAATTTATGTAACCATTTACCTAATTTATTTAAAGACTATTTGAAAAAATTGGATAATTAAGTAATACTGAAGTAAGCATCATGTCTCTCTGGGCTATTGGAAGGAATCGCTAGCATTGTATACATAGGTGATGTGCTTAGAGTGGTGTCTGGTACCAAGTAAATGCTCAATAAATTAGCTTTAAGAGGAAAGCTCTGATGTAATAGCAAAAATATAAACACTGGAATCAGACTTGTGTGCTTTAGAATACTTGCACAGGATAGTCAATCATTTTGCAATGCCATTATTATTATTATCACAGTTACTGTTATACTTCTTTTCCATTCCCACTGCTGCTACCCAATTTAAAGTCTTACCATCTCTCGCATGGTCTCTCGTTATGACCTTACTTGCTCTCACCTGCCTCCTGTTCCTCTCTAGGCTCTGGAGTTCTACACATGCTAAACTAGGGGGTTTGTGCAAAATGCTAAGGTAACCTAAACTCTCCCTATGGCATTTATCATAATTCTCACTTGTGCTAACATTTCATCTTTGTGCACAGGATGAAGATGAATCATTGCAATAAAAAATAGGGATTTATCTACCTTTTCAAATATTCATGTATCAGACCTTCAGCTTCAGACACTTGTCCTCTGACAGTACAGTCTTCCAGCTGCAAGTTTGGATCAAATAGCCTTGACTTCCAAAAGAAATGCCCCTTTTTCTCCAAGACCTCCCCACGTCAAGGTCTTCCTCTGCTTGACTTTCCTGTGAAGCTGTCCCAGGATCAAACCATCCTTGCTTTCTCCCTTTATTGGCCATTAATCTGTAATACATCTGCATGACAGACATTTTATTTTTTAAGTGAACTACCCTTTCTTATATTGCTCTCCTTATTCCTTTTACATCTGTTCCCCATCTATGATAGGACCTGTCTCATTTTTTCACATTTTCTATGTCATCTCTACTAGAACCTGACACACAGTAGCTGCTTAATATATAATATAATGTTGCCAAGAGCTCAGTTTGTTCCTGGCACTAAGACTCAAATCAACCTTCTGAGTTGGGTGCTATTATTGTTCCCATTTATAGATGAGGAAACTGAGGCAAATAAGATTTAAGTAGCTTGCCTAAAGTCTCAAAGCAATAAAAGGAGTGAAACTGGGGTTCCAAACTGGGAGTTTGACTACCCAGTATTTAATCTCCTTATGTTCATCAAATTATCAATCATCTTGAGTTGATCTGTGGCAAATCCTCTTCTTGCTGTGAGAAGAGCAACACAAGGGGCCCAGCCCCAGGAGAGCATGAGCTTGGAGGTTCCCCATAATACTGACTGGCCAGGGACCTGCTCCCTTGTATCCCTCAGCATATCTCCCATGCCTAGCCAATTAGTACTGAAGCAGAATGACGCACCAGGACAAAATGTGGGTCCTGGGTCCCATTTGCACAGTTTGCCTGTGTAGGAAGAAATGGCCTCCAATGTTCCATTGTCACCTGAGAAACCACTGGAAGTCACAGAATCATCCTATGAATAGCATGCAAAGGCCTTGGTTCCCACAGGCAAACAGGCCCAGCAAGGTGAACCAACCCTGTTGTCTTGCCCTCGTGGGCTCTGGGTTATAGATGCCTGGCGGTATCCTTGGCAACCAAATCAAACTGCTCCTGCACTGTACACTTTCCTGTTGAGAACTTGGAGCTTGAGCCAGGCTCCTCTCCCCTCCCCAAGAGGACTCTGAGGGATTGAGGAACTAAGTTTCCAAATGTCCTGCTCATTAAGATACTTGAACATTTCCTGCGGACAGATAGGGAATCCCTGAGCTGGCCTGAAACCCTAGACCCAGGGGCCATGTAGAGTTGCACGGTGTTTATGGGACAAAGGGCAGATTATGTTTCAATCGGATACTAAAGTCTCAATAAAACTCACAAGAAAGCTAAATCATCATCACAAACAAAATGAAAGTAGCCTGGGTTCATATTGTAGCTACACAGATATGTCATCATCAAAAAACAATCAATAAGCTTCTGCCATTTTTGATGCACTCCTTGCTGTAGAGATACTTAGATGTACTTCAGTACTCGTTCCTGTTGACCAGTTTGTTTAGACTTTAAGTTGCAGCCACATGTGAAATCCTCCAGATGCTTGTGTTGGTCTGTCGGTTGGAGGTGGGTGGCCTCCAAATGCCTCTGACCTCTTCTGCAGTCGGACCTCAACTCTATTTTGTAGCTTTGTCCTAAGCTGCACCCCTTACCAACCCTCTGGTTCAGCCACATTGAATGAGGCCACCAGAAGTTGGTGTATTGGCATGGCAGGCTCTAACCCTGCCTGGAAAACATGCATCCCAATCTGTGTCCCTAGAAACACTCCAAGGCTCAGCTCAAATGCCACCATCTTTAAAAAGCCTTACTCCTTCCTGGCTCCAAAGGGAGTGTGTCCTTTCTCTGAATGTCCACCACTCTCAGGACAAGAGGAAGTTGGTGTGGTGAGGAGAGACTCTGGAGCCAGGCAGCTTGATTCTCAGCCCAGTTCTGCCACTTCCTGCCTGGTGTGATCCCGGACACAACACCTCACCCCAGCTCCCCCCATGTGAAATGGAGAGCATCATAATGCCATCTCACAACATTATAAAGCATATATAAAACATATATATATATAGCTCTTAGAACAGACTGTTTTTTACTGTTATGAGGCTCTTTTCTTGTCTTCCTCCTGCACACGTGCCCGCACTCCCATAACTCTCCAGAGGTCTAAAGTTTCAAGAAGCCTCTTACCCACATGTCACCTTGATACCTAGTGTGATGCCTTGAATATGGTAGTAAGTGAATATGTAGAAATATGCATTATTTCTATGAGAATACAATCTTTCTACAAGAAGTAACCTGGTCTAAATTTAGATAGATAATATCTGAATGAACTTGACCGCCACAACAATGACCTAGATTTTTCCTAGCACCTCATAACCCACCAAGCAAAAGCCTATTTGTTTACAATATTTTGCTCTCTGCACATTAGTCAGGAATTTTTTATTTATTTATTTATTTATTTATTTATTTTTTTTATTTTTTGCGGTACGTGGGCCTCTCACTGTTGTGGCCTCTCCCGTTGCGGAGCACAGGCTCCGGACGCGCAGGCTCAGCAGCCATGGCTCACGGGCCTAGCTGCTCCGCAGCACATGGGATCTTCCCGGACCGGGGCATGAACCCGTGTCCCCTGCATTGGCAGGCAGACTCTCAACCACTGCGCCACCAGGGAAGCCCCAGTTAGGAATTTTTGAGCCCAGAGTGAACACAAAAATGTGCATGGTGAAATGTATAGGTATAGAATTGAGCTTGGTTTATCCTTCTAAGCACTGCATTTGTTTCCATAATTTAGGTAAATGCTATGGTTAATAGTTAACTAGGATGACTTCAACAAGGATCACAAAATTTACCTACCTTTACAATACAAATTGTACCGATTTTTTTTCTATTTACTACTCCTATTTTAAAACAAAGCATGGTCTATTTGGGCTTTGCCTCTCAATTTTTCTTGATCTTCACTAGGTGATAAATGCACCTTAGTAACAACATAAAAACAAACAAACAAACAAAAAAAACTATTCTATTCAGGGAGATGCAGGATGCTCTGTAGATGGGTGGATTGCATTTCTTTTGCATTTTCAGAAATAAACCCAGAAAATCTTAATTGCTATGAAAATATAGTCAACATTTATTTTAAAAATATAGCATAATAAAAAATGTTAATCAGAAACAAACAAGTATATAAAAGAACTGTAATAACCTTTTCCACTAAAGAGATAATTACATTTTTTACTTTCACAATCTAATTTTGATGTTTTTCTTAACGGTATGTGATTAAAAATATTTATATGTTCAGATGTCTGATGATAAGTTTCTGGATAATTTAAAAACAGATTGTTAGAACTACTACTTTCCAATAGAAAGGTAAAAACACACAAACACTATCTGAGGACATAAAAACAATGATCTATATTCTTACATTATTTCTAAAATATTTGGCAAGATTAGAAATCATCATTATTTCTGATAGTACAGAATCTGTTTTTGATTTCATAATTATTTTTTACCAAAAGCAATTCAGATTGGGTAAACACAATGAGAAAATACACAGTAATTAATTTTTCCAAGCAACCTCCTTGATAGAACCAGGGCAGGCAAAATGCCAGATAACAGAGAACCTTCAATAACCTACAGCACAAATGTATTTGAAATACAAAAGCAGTTCATGCTCTCTATTCAAATGGCTGTCAGTGGTGCTGGCACCTGGGCCGTAAACTCCCAGGGTCAGTTACTCTTACCCAGAATTAACTCAGATGGGAAACTAGCCGCCTGGCTAATTCCCTCTAATTGAATGTTGTTTAATCACATCGTTTCCCGGACCAGAATTCTTAAACTTACTATTTTTTTCTTTCTGTTCCTAACTTGTTTGCCCTCACTAATTAAAGAAATGTGCCGTGTTTGAAAACAAACAAAAAATAATTGGATATGCTGGTAGGAAAATTGCCCAAGACATCATGCCAAAAACGTGTGGGTGATTCAGAACAAGCAATTCCCCTCCGTTTTTGGTTTCAATAGCTATTTTAAGTTGCCGGCTGAATAGGCACAACTTGGCAGAGCAGCTAAGAATAGACGTCCACCCGTCCCTCTGAAATGCAGGGGAGGCTGGCTCGGAACCTCCCGATTCCTCTGGGCTTCTGCAGAGATTGATCTAAGGAGAGCGCTGTCACTTAAGACCCAACTTTCATTCCACGCTGTCTGCAGTTAGCAGCGGAGAAAGTTTAATTCTGAACTGTGAAAAGATTCAATAAGTCACCACAAATCACCCCGGCTGAAGCCCAAACTGAGTAATTTACACAGCACTTTGTGATCTTCAAACAGTTTGCAGTGGGCAATTATTCATGCCCGACATGGGGCCGCTGGGTCCAAGCTCCCTGTTTGTTCTAAGGCCGAGGAGGGGGTGTTTGAAAACCGCAAGAGACGACCAGGGGCCCAGAGATCACGGCTAATGTGACACCCCCAGGCCTAATCTTCTTAGAGCACTGGGATAAAATAAGTATCCATTACAAAATCGCCCTTCATCCTGCCCCCTTCTGAGCCCGGCCACTCTGATAGTCAGCTCGGAGACAATTGTGCGATTCTAGACTTAATCAGGTATTAGGCGCTGAGGCAGGAGGAGAGAGGCTAATCTCCATATTTAGTCCATCTGTACTGGTGGACCTGACTTGCCTGGCCCCGAGAGATCAAAAGGAATTGGCAAAAATCAGATTAAAGCTGGAGAAAGGGGGGAGTTTCGAGCCGTGTAACAGGCACATTTTTTCTCCCTGCCTTGGATGTGTGTACGTTTATTAAGACCATGCGGTTAATCCCATGAGCTTTCAGTGCATTGTGCTTGCCTTTTCTTCTTCTGCCCCTTCTTTCAAATGAAAAAAAAAAAAAAAGCCATTAAAGTGAAATATTGTATTAATTATCAAAATATGAGCCCTGCACATCGAGGGCTGGTGGAGTTGCCCGGTTTAGAGAAGTCCAGCGATTTGGGTGTGCAATACAGCCTGTGGGCTCGCTTGTCCGCCCGGGAAGGGGCAGAGGCCTGGCATTTTCTGGGACCGAGACACACGGCAGAGCAGTGTGAAGTCAGCGGAAGAGAAGATGCTAATTATTAACACAGGCTGCCACGGAGCCGGGCTGGCGGTGGGGCAGGTGTAAGCGCAGCTCCGCGACATCTGATCTCCTGGCGTCACCACCTTGCTGCAGATCTCTGAGACGGAGCCCGGGAAACATATGGGATTCACCAATTAAACTGGCTCCTGTTTCTTCCTTTAAGACGTGCTGCCACGTTAGACACAGTCAGTTATTTTCTTCCCGGCTCCTCCGTGTGGTTTTGTCTACAATACCATCTTGCCTCTGTGGTCCCCGCCGCTGCCTCTACCCACGGGTGCTTCCAACCCAGGTCGCGTGGACAGATGGATAAGGAGGGCGAAGGATTCACATTCTCGCCGCTGTTGGCCGTCACCCGCTGTTTGTAAACAGTGACATGTGGCTACCAGCCGTGTCCTTCAAGCGCCGATAAGTTAAACTTGCAGGCGGGCAACCTTGAGCTGGCCCCCATCTCATGATGGACATGGCGCACAGCTCGGCCTGTCCCAGGCGAGGATGGAGAGAACTTGCTGCGAGAAAGGAAACGTGGTCAAAGGAGCGCGGGCTTCTCTCCTGGAAGGCTGACAAAGTCCCTTCTTTTTCAGGAAGCCCCACGCAGTGCCAGAAGAGAGCCGCATGGCCGCTGGATTTTGGCAATCGAGTCACCTCATTAGAGTGGATTAAGTCGTGATGCTGAGAAGGATAAAAGGTGAACAGCAGAGCGAGAGGACCGCAGCCGCGGCAGCGCCAAGTGTCATCTGTGGCCGATGTGTCACCGACTCTCACCCATGTGGTTCACACTTTCAATTTCCTTCTGCAGGAATCAGGCGGTAATTGCAGAGGCTGGTGCTGGAGCTGCGCGTGGGGGGCCTCCCAGCCTTCGTCACCTCCTCTTGATGCTCAAATCCAGATATGTTCAAAGGCAAAGGTCCAGAGCCTGCAGATTCCTCCTGGGACCTGGGGAGGGGGTGATGCCGTTCAAAAATGAACAAATAAGAAATGCACCACGCTTGCAGGATAGCAATTAAATTAGCCACCACTGTCTGAGCCTGGCTCAGTCTCCAGCGTTTGGCAGTGAGTCGCACTGGCGAATCCCTGCCTTTGATTCTGCCTCACAAGACTTAAAGAACACAACACAAGGACAAACTCAGGTGTCCCCTGGCGTCCTGCCTCTGCCGCACTTGTGTTTCTGCAGGTGCGTCTTTATCAACTGGGGCCGTGTCTGCGTTCCTCCCAGACGCGGTGCCATGTTGCAGTTTCCCCGTCAATCTGGCTGTGCTTTTCTTCTGCTCAAATTATAGGAAATAAAGAAAACCAACTCCAGATGTAAGTGATTTTATGAGCAAGGGGTTAAGGAGTTCAAGAGGATTTTAGATTGTTGGGAAGACAGAATTGCATGGGGCGAAGCCAATCTGTGGTCAGGAAGGAAGGAAAGGACAGGAACAAAGCAGATCAGATAAACACTTGGAATAAAAATAAGGAATTGTCGGACAGCTCTCCTGACTTGCCCATATTTCCCTATCTCCAGCTGTCAAGGGGATGTTTTGTTTTGTTTGTTTTTTAAGTGGAGGGGGGCTGGGGAGGGGGCTTTCATTTCTTGGGAAGATTAGTGAGAAAAAACTCTAAGCGCTCTGAGCTGCACCCACAAGGGTTGGTAAGTAATTGTGACTTATCATCTTTTGGGGCTTCAGGACAGGCAGAGGGTCACCCTCAAGGCACCTGATCTCATGATGCTGCCTCTGAATCACCGAGCCTGGCCAATGCAGGAGAGATGCAGGGCAGAGCCCGCAAAGAGGGTATCGCTAGCATTGGGAGAATGTTCCTGAAAGGTGGAGTCTTTGCTCATCAACACACCCGGGCATTTTTGTAAAAAATAAATGAGATTTTGATGTGGATTGAGAAAATGCACTGTATTGTTAGTAATTTGACCTCCACAGCCTAAATAGAGAATTTCTACTTAGACCAGGCACCCTTTTTAATCCTCAGCACAGGTTAGCACAGAGAGCTGGTTTCCTTATATTGTGTGTGTGTGTGTGTGTGTGTGTGTGTGTGTAAGGCTGCCATCCATCCTGCCCCTGGGACAGCGAGCCTTTCAGTGACGATTCTGGAATGCACAGCCTCCAAACTAAGGAAATGCTGCATGCATCCAGACCCTTGTGCCGGCCAGTCAGATGCTCGTCCAGGGACTCACCGTCCTCTCTCTCTAAGCCAATTCCAAAGGCCCAGCCCAAGCCAGTGAACATAGTGTCCTGAGATGGAGCCAGTCCCCAGGAGAGTGAGGCAACCCAGCATGCTCAGTCTAGGAAGGGACCTTGAGAACACAGAACGGAACACGTGAAGGCTGGCTGGAGGTGCCTGGCCCGCTGGTGGAGCCACTGTAACAGAAGCACCACTCCACCCCCGAGGTCCAGAGATGGGGGACAAGAAACCCTGTTGTGCAACTGTTTACCTCTTGCACCCTTCTGATATGGGAGGCAGGGGCCCAGCAGTTGGAATCTCTTCTCTGAGTAACTGCCAGACAGCCTCCGGCAAGTGCAGACTCTTAGACATCAAACCAGCATCAGCTCAGAAGCAGAATTTCTTCCCTGTTTCCTGTGATGGACCCAAGTCCAGCTCTGGGCCTCGCTTCCCGGTCTTTTTTTCCCCTCTTTAATCCACTTCCTTGGTGATGGAAACCAAGGAGACAATGGAGATGGAGCCCACCAGATTCCAACACCATTTCTGTTCCATCATCTTGATTATTAGGCTTGTCCTATACCTTAAACCCAAGTATTCTGCTAATGATACATCAGAGAGGCCTGGAGGAGACAGGTCACCCTGAGCTGTCCACGTTTTGGAGGGCAAGCCCTTGCCTTCCACGAGCAGGGACATAGAACTGGAGGACATGGACATTGAACTTTGCCTCAGCAAGTCCAAGTACCCTAGTCTTTGATGGCTCAACTCAGCCCCACTGCAGGACATGGGCAGCCAGGGGCCTGCACTGAGATGGTGATGGGTCCCAGGGAGGTGGCACTGGATGATGTGGTGATGGGTCCCGGGGAGGTGACACTAGGTGACGTGGTGATGGGTCCCAGGGAGGTGGCTGTAACAAC
Source organism: Lipotes vexillifer (assembly GCF_000442215.2). Classification (NCBI taxonomy): domain Eukaryota; kingdom Metazoa; phylum Chordata; class Mammalia; order Artiodactyla; family Lipotidae; genus Lipotes; species Lipotes vexillifer. The sequence goes on from NW_006799734.1 coordinate 943,350, forward strand.
ACCTGTGCCTTGAGTTCTACAGGGAAACTACACCCTGTGCCTTAGTCTGACCATAACATTGGAGGAGATATTTGGGTGCATACAAAGAAATCAAGTGCGAACATAGCATTAGTCAACTATAGGCTTTATTTCTTAATAGGATCAATTAGAAAGATTTAGTGATAATTCTCAAATAGATAAAAATGATATAATTAATAAATGTGAATACATGAATTCTCATCTGTATAACCAAGGTAATGATATAAATCAAAGGATGATGTAATGTAACAATGTGAAATATACAGAAATGTGTAGAAAGACACACACGTTAATATAATAATGCTGTATATTTATTGAATAAGCTCATTATTCCTATTCAGGGGATCCAGGATACTTTAAGAGTTTTGTATTTTCAGATCACCTTATTAGAAACAGATTAAGAAAATGATAGCAGTTATATCGGATGATTAATTACCACTGTCCCAAATTGTGCATTCTTTTGTGGCTGATCCCGGCCCGAGAGCTGTCCTCACCACCACTGTACTGCAGATCTGTGGTGTCCAATACCACAGGCCCACAGCCATCCACGCAAATAAAGCAAAAGTGGACAGAATGGTTTTAACATCTACTGTAGACCCGTTGCTATTCTTTCAGAGAAAAGGCATGGCAGGCCAATGTATTCCCACTTGAGACCAATCTGACTGCTGGAGCTGGTGGTGATAAACCCTGACTTTTCAGGCTGGAAGGTGTGGGAGCTGAAAGAGGGACCACATGGATCATGGGGTCAGTGGAGACTGCACCCAGGTCTGTGACCCGTGGACCTGCTGTGGGTACACAGGTAAGAATGTCCACCTGTGCTGATGCCTAGTAAGCAGGCAGCTGTCCAGAGTTGGGTCTTGTCTTTGCTGAGTAAACCCTCCACAGATGAAACACATTATTTAACCTGAATTATCTAAACATTACGTACACTACTGTTCTTCCCACATGAAACCATGTTCATCTGATAAAAAAGGGTGCCTTCATGGAAAGCCACCATCTCTGTCACCCAGGGCCTCAAGAAGTCGTCCTTCAGAAAGGCTGGCTGGCTCACCCCACTCTGTCTCCCCGAGGTGGGGCTAACCCTGTCCTCTGAGCTCCTAATGTCTTTGGGCTCCGCCGTGTCTCCCACTGTCCTGTGCACATTTGGTTTGTCGTGTTGTCCAGTGAATGTTTGTTGAATGATGGTATGTGATCCACTCAGGGATTTGCTGAGGGATTGCTGCCAGATATCCAAGTCATGGCAACATGGCGGTACTTAAAACCTCTCCACTGATTGATCTCAAGATTGTGAATCTCTTTAGTTCTTGCTTGGGAGAAAACACACGTGTCGCTTAAAGCTCACCAATTTGTTACTCGCATGTCAAATCTTTACAGCAAAGATCTTCAGTTAAGATGATCTGGTCCAGATCCGTACGTTAGTTCAGGCTCCTTTGCCCAGTGTCTCACAGAGCTGGGTGTCTCATGGTACCATGCCCATGTCACAGTACCCGTGTGTTTATTGGACTCACAGTAAATATGCACCTGGTTGTGGCTGCCTTGTCATGAAAAGTGCTTCTTTGCATGCAGGAAAGTTCTGCCAGTTCTGGAAACTCTGAAGAACTCCTTGGGATTGAACTCGAGTCATGAGTCTGTGTTTGTTTTTCTGGAATGGCACCGCTGATACCTGTTTAGTTCCTGATTCAATACAGCTTTACACACTCCAGGGAGAGGACCAGTGGCCTTACCATGCATCCACCTTAAAATACAGCATCACCTTCATGTCATAAACCAGTTTATTTTCTGTGTTCTACTGCAGACTAAGGATGATACAAAGTCCAGCTTTCATGTCCAGGAAGGCCAAGCCTGTGTTGGACAAGGCCGAGTGTGTGGACAGCCTGTCAGCACCGGAGGACGATTTTGCGAGAAGGTCACAGACCTGAATGCATTAGTGAGGCGGGCGATGCACTGTGGCCCCGGCTTCCCCTCGGTCCCTGGCAGCAGCTGCACATTAGATGACACCCCCTTTCAGCTCTAAGTGCTGCTTCTGCCTGTTATCGGCCAGTCGCCAGCGGGCTCAGGGGAGCAGCGCTATCTCCTATGGCCATGAAAATTGATATTGAACATGGAAGGGAAAATCTCACAAGCTGATAGCAATTAGCTAAAAAGGATTTGCGACTCCATGATTCATCACTCCAGGGGACCAAAGTCATTTGCAGACGCTGTTTCCAGAGTCCCCGCGTGCAGCTCCGAGCTCTGCCTCTGTTTCCCTCCCACTGGGGTGTGACATTTTCGGCTTTCACAGCCCCTTTCCAGAACAGAGGCTGTCGCAGGTGGGGACTCTTCTGTCACAGATGCTTTCATGAGAAGGTGCTCAAAGCCAGGCTCAGATGCTTACTTCTATTTAGATATTCAAGTCGGAAGATGGAAATCAGTTTCCTTAAGAGTTTGCTGTGCTGTTTTTGTTTAGGAAAGTAATTTGTGACTCTGGGTCAGTAAGAAAATTTTACCTAAGTTAATCAGAATAATAGAGCTAAGGTACCAAAAGTGTCTCGAGATTATTTTCCAAAAAGAAACACTTGACCCAGATAGCCACCCCTTTATTCTTTTTTTTTTTTTTTTTTTTTTTTTTTTTTTTCTTGCGTTATGCGGGCCTCTCACTGTTGTGGCCTCTCCCATTTGCGGAGCACAGGCTCCGGACGCGCAGGCTCAGCGGCCATGGCTCACGGGCCCAGCCGCTCCGCGGCATGCGGGATCCTCCCGAAACGCACCCCTTTATTCTTGATCGCCAAGTTGCACAGACCCCTGGCATGTGACCCCAGTGCCGGCCCAGTGGAGGCTGTGCTCCCTTCCGTGGCAGCGGGGCTTCCCGGCCACCTGGGCCCACCTGCAGCTCTGGCTATTTAATCTATGTATCTGGTGCCAAGCATTCCATTAGAATAATATCCCAGGCCTTCTCTATTTCTTAAATGGACAGAGAATTTCTGTGCAATTTTGTCACAAATGATGCAGAAAATCATGCCCTGAGTGTTTCTCCATGTAGAACTGTGACAGACCTGAAAAGGAAAGGTAAACATAAATGCTTTTAAGACCCCAGAGAAGGGAGAGAGCGCTGGAACTAGTATTATAGAGCAGAAATTACGAAGGAAAATTTTATTTATACAATTTTCTTTACTATTTATATATGTGAAATAAATCATATATTTATATACTCTGATTTTAAGGTCAATGTGCATATATGTGTATATACATATATCTGAATACACACACACACACACACACACACACACACACATGCATCCAAATTTAAAGCTTCTTTATGACAAAAAAAATACCATAAACAGACCAAAAAGAATATGCCACGTGTAACCTCATCATCAGTTAGGGTGGTGAGATTCGTACAGCAATGTCCTCCTCACCTCTCCAGTGACTGGTGCCTAATAGCACATCTGACCACAGGAAGGCTTGGCCGGGACTCTGGAGGGCTCTCTGATGGCCGTGCAGATTCGGGGGAGGGCCAGCGTGGGGAGCCAGAGAGCCCAGAGCCAGCCCCTCCCTTTGGCCCTGCCTCAGCATCCTGTGGGGACCAGTCCCCCGTTGTATGGGTCAGGGAGGGTCGGCCATCCATCCATTTCCAGCTACGGGTTCTGGCTTCCTCCTGCTGGGCACAGAACCGCCCTTGCTCTACGAGGGTGCATTTTACCTTGAATGGCCCACGCAGTCAAGTGTGCTTTAGCAGTGATCTTGTGGCCAGCAGGAAATTGTCTGGACGCGTGTGGAAGATTAGGGACAGGAAGGAACCCACTTTGAGAAATGTAGGTTCCTCAGTGGGAGGGCGGGCTGGAAACAGGGTGGAGGGAGCATAGCCAGGTCGACACAGTTGCTCCCCGGAGACCAGGAGACTCTGGGAGGTGGACTTTAGGTGGACGAGGTGACCACGTGATGGACAGGACATTGAGGGTCTCCAGAGGACCAGTTTCTGCAGCACCTGTGGCAAACCTAGAAATGGGTTAAAACTAGAAAGTAGCGGAGTAAGGGGTGAATAACACCATGGAGAGAGCTTTTCTTCTGGGGTTGGAGAGGAATTCTCGGGGGGCAGTAACATCGCATTCAGCACACAGTGGGCTTCAGGATGATTCAGAGTTACTTCATGTGCCTGTGATCTTAGAGCTCCAGCAGGTCTGTTATATCATCAACTGCATTCAGCTTATGTTAATGTGGTGATATATTCCTTAGTTGCAAAACCATTGCACTGACCACCTTTATAGATCCTAGAAACCAGGGGATCATATGGGTAATGCCTGGAAGTTTCAGGATCTCTGAAATCCATCTCTTGCCAATTCTGAGCCAATGATGGGTGATACCAGCATCATTAGGCCAGGCTTCCTCCTCCCCATTTCTTCCTCTGGCTCTTTCTTCCCCTCTTTCCCCAGAGGATGGATCTCCTTGTGTGATAGTCCCCATGCTTAACATTTCAGAAACGATCTCTGCCCTGCGCCTGGAAATTCCAACCCCGAGAACTTGGAAACACCCTCTCAGCTCCTAGAAGGGAGCTTCCCCTTCTGGCTTTGGTCTTGTGCACATATTTCCTCTTTGGATGGATGATGTGCTTGCTCAGGGCCCCCAGGTCTATTTGGACTTGGGAACCATGTCCTCCCCCATGCTTGGTATAAGCCTGTGAGTTCCCAACAAATAGCCCTCTTATCTCATCAATGTGCTCCAATTAGAGGGCAAGTTGTCTCCTTGCATCTCTGACTCTGAGATGGAGAAATTTCACCCCTCACAGCCCAGGGCCAGAGCAGGTCACAGGGCAGTGCTGCAGGAGAGCTGAGCCACGTACCGTGTGTCCTCTGCACCACGCTGGCCGTGTGATGCCAGCGCTGCTCTGTACAACATCTGCTTAGCAAGCCGTGGTCAAAACTGCTGACGGCTATGATCCTGGCGGGAGATGTGAAAACAGGTAAACGGATCCCTCCCTGGGAACTGGATCTCATAACCTTGTGTCTCAGAAAAGGTCAAATAAGATAGAGAAGAAATGTGTACATGCAGAGGAGTGCATTTGGGAGCAGGTTGGGGAGGGAGAGAGCTTGGCTCGCGGAGTGGGGACAGGAAATGTGAGCTGTGGGTGGGATGGCGCTCGGGCTCTGCAGCCGCTGTTCCCAGCCTGACAGCTTTGACCTTGAGAAGGCCGGTTCTCCACCCTCACTTCTCCAGTGCTCAGGTTAGGAACCTACAACTGCATTGGTGATTGGGGTGAGCCAACATGGGCAGCAAGAGAGTTGGACCTGAGCTGGGGAGACTCTGATTGATGGGGCACATTCTGCTCCCCACTGACTCACTCTTCCAGTGCCAAAGTGCATGTCCTTTGGGGTGGAACTCAGAGCACACCTCTGCCTCTGCTGGTCCCATATTTGCCACCATTACCCTTCTGCTTCCATCAGCATTTTATTTCTCTTTCTTGGACACTTACCATTTCCTTCCCCTCCACATAAATGCCTCTGTTAATCCAGTATCCCTAAGGATCTCAGGGAGGGGTGGACAGGTGTGGATGCTGTGGTGTGGCTCTGGGCCAGGGGTCTGGGTCTGTCTGTACCCTCGATCTAATGCTGGCCCACGGGGGACCTGGAGCAGGTCCCCTCTGTGCGTAGTGTTCTCACCACGAACAGACCTCAGTACCATACCCCTGTCAGATGGTCTTATTTGAGTGACTTAACTATATTTGCAAAGTACTTAAAACAATGAAAATGATACACAAGCACACACACAAGTTACTTGTTCCTGAGGACCCAGCCATGCCGCCTTCTTGTTCATGTACCCAGTGCCAAGCTTGGTGACATGCACAGGCTGCAGGGTCAACTGGTTGAGGTGCACAAAGAAGTTCAGGGAGGCCCTCGGTAGCTACCCAGTCCTTCGAGAAGGCTGTGTGCCCATGGACTCTTGTGCCCCCTCCTTGAGCCTCTGGATCCACTGGCTTTCCAGGCTCTGTGGTCTCCAATCAGCAAGGCCTTAGCCCAACCTTGTGGTCTGGAGCTGCACGTGCCCCAGGCAACTCGGGGGCATTCACCTCCCAAGGACAGGCTTTTGGTCAATGGAGGCAGGCTGGACGGACAAGTCCTCCCTCTGACCCCCCTCCTGTGGCCCCTCTGAGTCCAGGGCACAGGGATCCTAGGAGGAAGGTCCCAAGGGATAGGCAGCCACTCCACGAGGCATCGGCCTTCGGCTCCCTGTACTGGAACTCTCCACCTGGACCCTGCTCCCTGGGGAACCAGGGCTCCCACCTGCCTCACAGGCTCTTCTGAGGCCAAAGAAGCATAAGCAGATGCTTCAGTGGGCTCTCACTTCTTGAAAGTGACTAACATAGGCCATACATGTCAAGGAAGCCATAGGTCCAGAAGTGTCCCTTGCATAGACCAGGGCCTACTGGACAAACTTAGCCCTAGGGGAGGAGGTTTGAACCCTCAGGGTCCAGCTCCAGTGGTGTGGACCCTCCAGGAGAAGCCCCAGGACCCACATGAGCACTTAATCAGGGGTCCTGGTTGGCGTGGCTGGTGGACCCTCACCCCTCATCAATTTTTCTGGTGCCATCTTGGTTTTGATTCAAAGGATGATCATAGATTTGTATGTTTCCTGGCACTGAGGTAACAAAGTACCACAAACTGAGTGACCTAAAGCAAGGAACATTTATTTATTCTCTTTCAGTCCTGGAGGCTAGAATTCTGAAATCAAGGTGTCGGCAGGGCCACACTCATCCAGGAGCTCTGGAGAAAGTCCTGCTCCCCTTGCCCAGCTTCTGGAAAGTCAGGTGTCCCTTGGCTTGTGGCCATGTCACTCCAGCCTCTGACTCCATCTTTACATGTCTCCTCAGTTTCTATCCATGTCTTTTCCTCTGTGTGTCTCTGTGCCTTATCCCCCCTTTTTTCTCCTGTAAGGACAGCTGTCACTGCATTTAGGGTACATCCAGATAATCCAGGACGATCTCTTCTCCAGATTCTTAACTTAATCCCATCTGCAAAGACCCTTTTTTCACATAAGTTCCCATTTGTGGGTTCCTCTGGTCAGGACTTGGACACAATTTTTTAAGGGCCACTGTTCAGTCCACTGCAGATGCCTTTGGAGACATTGAAGAAATGGAGTGAATTTGAGCAAACTGTTCTGTGGAGAGGTAAGGGGGACACAGCTAAGCCACCGCCTTTGGCCCTAGAAGGTACAACACTCTTAGGAGCCACAGGTTCATGAGTGAAGAAGGAGGCAGATTAATTCTTCACAAATGGTTTCATGAGTTATTTAACTTTTGTACAAAATTCGATTGTGTATTTTACCAAGCCTCATTTTTTACTTTTTGTGAGCATGCTATAGGCTTAGCATAAATCACGGTGAAAACTAGCACTGACTTTGCACCGCCGCTGAGCCTTACGTTCACAGGATTTTGATTGGTTTGGAACTACGTTCATTTTATGGCTTTAACTGAACAGAAAAGCAAAGTCCTAGCCTTAGGCCATGTGCCAGTATCCATGGATTTTGTAGCTCGTGAAGAATCTGCTGTCACTTCATCCTTGCTTACTCCTGGGCTCATTGTCCCAGCACCTGGGACCTAGTGGGTCCCCACTTGTTTGTTGATTGACTTCTCATGGAGACTAAGGTTAAAGTGGGACTTGCAGGTTGGAGAAAGTTGTAGGGACGTGGTTGGAAAGTAGGTTGCTTCCACTCTAGAAGCCACAGGCAGGAAGTTTTGAGTCCACTCTCTGTAAATTGAGGAACTTTGGAAAATTCTAAAGCAGAGAAGTGCCAGAATTTGGACAAGAATATAAGAAGGACAAGCCATTCTCATGGTTGTGGTTTATTTTGCCTTGAATCATGAACTCCCCAAATTCATGTGTTGAAGAACTATTTGGAAATAGGATGATTGCAGACATAATTAGTTAAGATGAAGTCATGCTGGGGTAGGGGGGACTGTACCCTGAAAAATATGAAATGTGGAGGAAAGAAATCAAAGGAGATTTAAATACATAGAGATAATCCTGTTCAAGGATTGAAAGACTCAACACTCTGATGATGTCGTTTCTCCCTAAATCGATAGATAGGTTTAAGATTCCTTTTGTAAATAGAGACAAGACTTTTCCAAAATTTATATGAAAATCTAAGGTACTTGAATAGCTAATATTATTCTGAAAAAGAAAAATAAAGTAGGAGGAATCACTCTACCCTATTTAAAGACCGTCTCTCTGTCTGTCTGTCTCATTACACACACACACACACACACACACACACACACACAGTAAGACTGTGTGATCGTGTGATACTGGTGGAGGAATAGGACATAGATTTATACAACAAAATAAGAGAACCCAGGAATAGACCCCTACAAGTACAGCCAGCTGATTTTTGACAAATAGGAAAAAGCAATTTAATTGGAGGAAGGAAACACTTTACAGCAAATGTCACTAAAGTGATTGAACACCCCTAGGAAAAAATTAACTCAGTGTAAACTGTATATCTCATACAAAAATTCACTCAAAAGGGATCATGGATTTAAATGTAAAACATACAAGTATGAAACTTTTACAAGATAGTATAGAAGCATGTCGTTAGGAGCTAGGGCTGGGTGAACAGTTCTTAGACATGATCAAAAGCACAATTTGTAAAAGATAAATAAATATGTTAAACTTCATCAAAATTAAATATTTTTGCTCTGGGGTAAGGCAGATGAGAGTACAAGCTGTGGGCTGGGAGAAAATATTTCCAAAGCCCATATCTGACAAAGAACCCATACCTAGAACGCATAAAGAATTCTCAAAATTCAACAATTAAAAAACAGTCTCATTGGAAAATAAACAAAATATGAAGATGTTTCACCAGGAGTGTGTATGGATGGTAAATAAGCACGTGAAAAGAGGTTTGCCATCACTGGCCAGTAGGGAGGGATGAATGAGGACCTCGATGAGCCAAATGCTGGAAATGAGACGAGGATGTTCCCTGCATTGTGCGGGGATGTAAAATGGTCCAACTACTCTGGAAAGTAGTGGAACAATTTCCTTAAAAGCAAAGCAAAACAAAAACATTAACCACACAATCCAGCAATTGTACTCCCGGGCACTTAATCCAGAGCAAGGAAAATTTACATCCACACAAAAAACCGCAGGACTGTGCAAAGCAGCGTTATTTGCAACAGCTCCAAACTATAAACTGCCCGAATGTCCCTCTGAAGATGAATGGTCACACACACTGTGTCCATCATACTTTGGAATTCTGGAACATGATTCAGCAACACAGAGGGAGAAATTCTGTATGTGCACAGCTACGTGCATGGACCCTCTGGGTATCATCTGAGTAAAAATAAGCCCATCCCGAAAGGTGACATATTACATGATTCCGTTTGTGTGATGTTCTTGAAATTACAACGTGATAGATGGAAAACAGACCAGTGATTGTCCAGATTTAGGGAGGAAGAGTCTGACTATAAAGGGTAGAGTGGGGAGATCAGTGTGGTGCTGTCACAGTCCTGGGTCTGGATTATGACATGGTCACAAGAATTTACACCTGTGATCAAATGGCATCAGATCATAGGCATACATCACACCAGTGTCAGAGTCCTAGTTTTGAAGTTGTGTAATCATGTAGTATGTCATCACTGAGGAAACTGAGTGAAGAGTACAGGGAACCTCTTTGTACTATTTTTGTAATTTACTGGGATTTATAATTCTTTCAAAATGAAACATTACATGCAGAAAAAAAAAGACAAAATGAATGAATTTTAAAATGAAAGTATGCATAAAGAAATTAAGCCTTGGATACAAAGAAATATACCTCGAAACACAGAGTGTTGAAGCCACAAAACAAAGGGCACAAGGGGTAGACGCTTGTGCTCATGTGTGATTGTAAAGCCAGTAACACCATGCTGTAAAAAGTATATTGGCACAGCATAAGCAGAAAGGGTATTAAATTGTGCATGGGAACAGTCAACACCCCATTTAGGATGAGAAGGAAGTAATACAGAGAAGGACTCAAACATAATCTTTAAGATGTTACTTCTTTAAGGACCCTGGAACAAATATGGGAAAAATGAGAGGTTTGTGAATGCAAGTGGTTAATGAAAGCCTTGCTTCTATTTTTCTCTGTGCTTTTCTGTAATCTTGAAGTATTGTATAAATTATGAGAGTGAGTCACAGAGAGAAAGACAGAGACATAAAGAGACAGAGAGACACTTAAGGCCCTTTTCTAGAGAGCAGAGGAGGCTGAGGAAGGCTGTGACAGCATTAGAGGCAACGGATAGAGGAAACAACAGTGCTCTGAGCCTGCTGATTTAACTGCATTTTGCTTTGAAATTGAATGATAGATTTAGAGTGATTTCTGATTCGATCAGAAGAGGCAAGTGTAGATATTGTGTGGGTTTAGTAAGAGAAACACAGAGGGCACATCTCTCCCTGCAGGCTGCAGCTCCTGATGGCAGGTTAAAAGGGAGACAGAGCTTTCTCTCGGGATAGGGTTCAGGGTAATTCTGGAGTCAAGAGTGAGGCCACAGGAGCAGAGGCAGCAGGAAGTGCCGGCCGCATGCCAATAAGGGCCTCTGCCTTGGATGCTCACCCCGAACACCCTGCCAGTGTGCAACATACCGCCTCTGGGGCCCCATCCTCAGAGCATCTTCTCTTCCTGTCCTCTCTCCTGGGTTTGGATTTGGGGGTCTCAAACCCAAGGAGCTCATCGAATTTAACTTTGCCTGGCCTCAGACCAAGGTACCACTTGTGATACGTACCAGTGTTCTGTTCTTCTCCTGAGCAGAGGGACCACCCTGCATCCCCATCACTGCACACAGAGGTTAACGATCTCTGATGAACACCCGTTGGTTAGGCATTATGTTTATTCCTCTGAACAAAGAGACTTTGTGTTCTTTAACCACATGGTTGTAGAGGGCTGCTATCCACTGAATGTTTGTGCTCTTCCCCCCACAATTCATGTGTTGAAATCTTAACTATACGGTGATGGTATTAGGCAGTGGGACCTTTGGGAGGTAGTTAGGCTGGGGCCCTAAGGAATGGAATTAGTGCCCTAATGAAAGGGGCCCCACAGAGTCCCTAAATCCCTTCTGCCATGTGTGGCCACAGAGAGTATACAGCCATCTATGAACCAGGAATCGGACCCTCAGCTGACACCATATCTACCACTGCCTTGACCTTGGACCTCCTGCCCTTTAGAGCTGTGAGAAGTAAGTCTCTGTTGGTCATCAGCCAGCCAGCTTATGATATTCTGTTATAGCAGCCCGGACAGACAAAAGCAGTGGCACCAGAAACATCCTTTATTTCAGCTTTCCTAGTTTTACAAGGGAAGGAACTGAGCCTCAAGCAGTGGAAGGATTAGACCGAGGTGATAAAGCAGCAGTGAGAGGTGGACCCATGGCTGGAATCTGGGCCCCTGACAACATGCCCTGACCTTCAGGGTCTCTCCCTGGGGCCGTCTGCCTGCCCGACCCCCATCTCCTGCCCAGCATGACACTGAGCAACTCCATCCAGAGGAAAGTTTGGTTAAGAACTCAACAACAGAATAGAATTTGTTTGCAACATGAAAAAAAGTTTTTTGAAAAATAATTTATGGTTAACTATTATTTGATTAAAAATAGAGGGCACCATGCAACTTTGGCAACAGAGTTTGACACTTGTGCACACTGGTACTTAAGATGGTGTTCTTTGAGGACTTGGCATCTGAGGCCTCCATCCAAGAGCCACTGAGATCTGAGTCCCATCAACAACCAGGAAAGGGACCTCAGAAGGGCATCTGGCCCCAGCTGACAGTGAGGGTGAGATGACCCAGCCCCAGGTGACACTGTAATCACAGTCTGTGACAAACCTCGAGCTGGGGCCCAGCTAAGCTGCATGTGGACGGCTGACTTACAGAAACTTTGAGAAAATAGATGTTCATTGTTTTCAGTCACTAATTTGGGGGTCACCTATTAACAGTCATCAATTACTAAGACTAAGACTTTCCCAGAATGGAGTTCAAAAATAAAATGTACGTATATATTTTAAAATCTTTATTTTCCCTCTCACTAAATAAACTTCCAACTTTCCCTGACCATAATAATTTGAGAGACATTATCCAGTTCTGCATAAAATCTGGTCCCTCTACAACATCACCCCTAAACAGGATTATTAATGCAACTCTAGTCTTTGAATGAAAAAAAAATGCTCAAATTGATTATAAAGTAGCAAAAGCACCTGAAGAAGTATGTTCCTATGTGGCTTTGTCAAAAATCACTGGGGTGGATTTGATTTGTTGGGCAGATTCCAGTTTGGCTAATAGTGAATATGTGATGTTTAAGTATTTTATGTACACCCAGAGGCCCTTTACTGATTTACAGAGGTTTTGCAAACACCGAAATACATATACAGAAATGCTGAAAAATATTAAAGAAAACATTTCCACCTCCTGCAGTTCACTTGCGATTTGCTGCTGGGCTGAGCTTGACAAGTATGCAAATATCCATCCAATTGCCACCACACCGCCAATTTCACAGGGTTTAGAGTTTCTTATCAAAAGGTGTGCAAAGGATTCTGTGAAGCAGTTGAAGTGATGGGCTCTGACAATCTGACTTTGCTCATTTGATCTATCATGAATTAGATGGAAATAAACACGCCTATGGGAGAGAAAGTGGCTAGGTTTTTATGGCTGAGCCTCTGGGGAGCAGTGACCACTTTCTACACCCCCAGGCAATATATGGACTCACCAGGAAGGAGAGAGCATGGTGGTACTCGGGTATGGCCTGGGACATCATCTGGGAGTCAGCAAGTGTGTCTTCAGGATTTAAAATAAGAGGGAACCTTATTCACACCGCTGCTGGGAAACGTGCCTGTTTCCCACTTGCTGGGGAAGAGGTCATGGTGCGGATAAAGCATGTTACATAGTAGAAAAGCAGTAAGGAAACCACAGCACCACGGAGGAGGGGGATCCAGGAGTGCAAATCTGTGAGCATGGTGGGATCCCAGTGTGAGCTCCCCAGAAGCAGAGCTGGAGACAAAGCTTTGAGTACAAGCAGGTGCTTTGAAGAGAGGAGTGAGGAAGTGATACAAGGAGGGGAGGACACCAGTAGAGGATGCACCAACAGACAGGTGAGCCCTGCAGACCCTGAGGGCCTGGGATATCATGTGTATCGTTCCAGGAAATGGGGTTGTTTTCCGTCAACTCCCATTCATCGCCAAGGGCTGCCCTAGGGAATTAGTTCTCTGGGCACCTCTAGCCCCCTCCACACGTGGACCAAGCATGCCCCCAGCCAGAGAAAGACCTCAGGCAGAGTCACTTTTGCAGTACAAAGCCCTCAATGCTTATAGAAATGGTGAGCACAGAGGGGAAATCCATGGGGCTCTAACGACATCAGTGGCCATTGCTCATGACAAAGTTTAACCAAGGTTCTTTCTTCAGTGTGCTCTACAGTGCAGTCCTGAAGAGGCAGAGGGCAGCTAAAATATTCTATTGCTCAGGGCAGCCCAGGGATGGAAGCTTCCAGATAGAAGGAATGCTTGTGATTGGTGGAGCAAAACAGAAGCCACGTAAGCAGACTCCAGAAGACGCAGGTTTCCAGAAAGCCCAGGGTTGGCCTGTCTGTTTACCCACCCCATGTCTCCCCCACCAGCATGATACCTACCATATGGTAGGTGCTCAATGCATATTTAGTGAATAAAAAGGCATTAAAACATAAATGGAAGAACGGAGACTATATCCCATGGGTGGTGATGTATAGGAGCCCAGTGAGGACTGTTAACATTGTGTGTGGGGACACAGTCGGTGATCCCTCTGGAAGAATGGATGAGGGCTTGGGAGCAAGAGTTCCAGTCACAGGGGCTGTCCTCGGGCTCCGAATCATTACTATGAAGCATCTTCTTCCCCTTGACCCCACAGTGGGAAAACCCATGTGAAGCAGGGCTTGTATGTGGTGGTCAGGAAAGCTCTGATACAAGCGATACTTCTATTTGCTGAATGAGTTTTGAAAGTGACAAGTTTATTTGCAAACTGAAAAATTAGAGCATTAGGCTAGATCATCTTTATTGCCCTCTTTTTAGAGCTAAACATAATGGTTTTGAGCTACAGAGCTAAAAAGTGGTTTTGTTTAGAATGGATAAGCATAATGAAAAGCAATTTCAAAAACATCCAAAATCTTTGCTCTGTACCCTGGAAAATTTAAGTTACTCACGTGATTATTTCGCATTTGCCTGTTTGGTTGCCATTCTTCATGCTCTTTATTTTTTTCCTTTAGAAGGAAGTTACCATATGGAAGTTTCCTTCAAGCTAAAGAATATCTTTTAGCATGTCTTGTAATGCAGGTGTTCTGGCAACTCAGCTTTCACTCTGCTTTCTCTCAGTTTTTGCTTATCTGACAATGGCTTCATTTTATTCTAATTTTTGAAGAATATTTTGCTTATAGAATTCTTCATTAGCAGATGTTTTTTTTCTTTATCAGTTTAAAGATGTCATTTAGTCTCCTGGCCTACAGTGTTTCTGATGAGAATATAGGCATCATTTTTATAATTGTTTTCCTATATATAATGTTTCTTTTTCTTTGGCTGCTTTCAAAATTCTTTTCTATATATTTAGTTTCAGTCATTTGACCTTGATGTTCCTAGATGTGGCTTACTCTGTGTTTATTCTACTTGAGTTTGGTTGATCTTCTTGGGTCTGTATATTGATGTGCTTTCATCAAATTTGGAGAGTTTGTGGTCATTATATTTAAAATAGTTTTTCTGCCCCATCCTTGAAATTCTTTTGGGGATACCAGCTTCACATATTTAAGCACATTTACTGTTGCCTGAGAAATCAGTGAGACTCTATCCAATAATTTCTTTATTTCTGTTCTTCACACTGGATAAATATTTATTGTTCTATCTCAGGGCACTGACCATTATTCTATCATATTTAATCTGTTAAAATAATCTAGTGACTGTTTTCATTTCAGATATTGTAATTTTCAGTTCTAGGTTTTTTATTTATTTAGTAATTGCTATTTCTCAGCTGATATTCCCTATCTGTTCACTCATTAAGACCATATTTTCTTTTACATCCTTGAATATACTTATATCTGCTTTAAATAACTGTGGTTGCTAAATCCAACGTTCAGACCATCTCAAGGTGTGTTTCTGTAGTTTGATATTTTTCTTGACTATGGTTCACATTTTTGTATTTCTTTCCATGACAAGTCAATTTTGATTGAGGATGATATACTATAAAATCTCTGAATTTTTTTATATTGCTCTGGAGAGTGTTGAATTGTAAAGACTTCATTTATATAACATAAAGTTCAATTGTTGACTGATTATTGTGGACATTTTAGACTTGGTTTGATGCTTTTTCTTATTACAAATGTGGAAAGGCTGAGTGTTTACCAAATCTATCTAACTTGACATGACTAAATCTCCAAATTCTGTCTTTTCTGTGGATTGTGTTATGCTTGACTTTTTAATTTGTTAATCTGGGCCTAGAGAATGCCTTAATATAAGTTATAGTCCTTACATCTACGCCTCAGTCTTTCTCATGTCTCAGATAGAGGCTGGGATGTCCTTGAGTCCTTTTCACTCTGACTGGTCTGGAAACCAATGTCTCTCAGCATTGCTTAATCTCATAGTTTCAACCCTGTAATTGACACTTGAACATAAACTTCACCTTGTGTGTATCCAGACTGATCCTCAGCTAAGGTTTCCCACACTGAGATATTTAGACTGTGGCCTTGCTCTGCCTGCTGTCCAATGCCTCAGAACTGTTCAGTTTTATAATTTTATAGAAGGAGGGCTCATCTGATACCAGTTATTCTGTCATGGCTAGGAGAAAAAAATATTGTCATTATTTTGTAAAAATAATAAACTTGTGAATTTTTAGTCAACATGTAGATTTCTATAACTAAAATGTTTTTAAAAAGTGAATATATTTGTTAGTTTTTTTTTTTTTCAATTAAGTATCCTTTTGTTCATTAGTAACACTCAGGGAGTGAAAAGATTTGGGGACAGTAGAATGTGTTAGGAAATTTGGGGAAGAGAACAGAAGTGTGAACCCTTTCTTCAGGGTGTCATCTTGCTAAACATAGTTCAGCCTGAGTTAATGAGAAATTTGAGTCAGAAAGAAGGTTAAAGTTTATCTCAATATAGACAAAGGAACAAAGGCCTGATGAGGTTAAACATTCTCATCAGAATCACACAACTATTTGATTGCCTGACATGGAAAACAGAGCAAAATAATACACACGTCTTTATTCAACAAATATGTGTGTCTTCTAAATGTGATGTTCCGTGTGAAGTATTTGAGTTACATGGGTAGGTGAGATACCAAAGGATTTCTTACCTCATGGTGCTCCCTGCTTGCCCTTCTCACCTCACCACTCCCTCTCAGAGCTGCCCTTCTTTGTGGCCAACTGTCCTCTGTCTTGGAAGAATTTCTTTTAACACTAAAATTCTACTCTCTGGTTCATTTTTCATCCCCTAAACACTGCCATCTGCCCCCAACCGTCTGGCTCACCCTTTCACTGTTCTGGAGACATGTGATTTGGGGACACAGGTTCTCAAACTAACCACACATTGGGACTGCCCTGGACGGCTTGTTACAAAAGACCACTTAGCCTCAGCCCAGACCTTCTCCTCCAGCAGGTCTGCGTGGACCCTGGGGATTTGCATTTCTAGCAAGTTCCCAGGTAACTGATGCTGCTTGATGGGGGCTCTGCTCAGAGAAACACTGCTCTAAAAGTCTCCTTAAGGACAGGATGCAGAGGTCTTTTGTAGGGTTCAAGGCTAGTGATCAGTCTCCCCGAAACATGCCCCAAAGGGCATTTTCTGAGACCTCACTCTACCTGCCACCCCCGCCCCCCCGGCCCTCACTTCACCCCACCCCCTAAACCTGGATATGGTCTCACAATTTCCATGGTCACCCTTGGATCTCTCTCACCCCTTCCCTTTGGAGAAAGAAATTCTCTCCTACGCTTGTTCATTTAGCAAATATTTTCAGCCTTGTCTCAGTTCTCTCTAACTGCAGCTTGAAAATATTGGTAGTTTTCATTAATTCTAACGGAGGTATTATAATCATATCTGTCTTTTTTTGGCCTACCTCCCATTAGTTACTATATGTGTAAAAAACATATTTATTCTGTGCTTATCCATAGATTCTTTCCATGGAGAGAATATTCTAGGAGCTCTCCATATCCACACCCCCCGCCGCAATAATTGTGTCTCAGCAGCCAAGTGTGCTGGGTGCGATGGCATGGCTAAGTGTTTGACAAATTTCCCCCCATCTTCCAATAAGGCCCTAGCCCATTTTCCAATAAAGCTGATGAAACCTGATAAAAAATGTCAGAGGAATCAAAAGGCCCCCAGGCTAAGTGGAATCATATCTCATGAAATCCCACATTCAGCATCATCTATATTGGAAATATTAAAAAATTCATATATAGTGAAATGATAGATACTTTTGTCACTATTTTAAAAAGTTATGCTGATAGAGCTGTCCCTGGGTCCTCACGAAGGACACTTCTTCTTGAATATATGGAGATGGCATTGCTGACCCACAGACCCTCTAAGGCAGGCTCTGCACTGAGTGCTCATGACTCTGCCCTGAGCCATCACACCCCTCAGTTGCCCAGCAGCCATGTCTGGGTTCCCGGGGAATGTGATCGAGCACCACTAGGGCAGTAAGGGAACCCAGAGGTGATGGGGTGAGGGCACAGAAGTGTCACTGTGAAGGGACATGTCCTGGAGTCTGGGTGGCAGATGCTGGAACAGGATTCCCTGTCTTGTGTCATTGACACACTTGTTAGTCGGGTCAGCCTGCCTCTTGCCACCCGTGGATGGGGCAGGTGGCAGAGCTTGGGTCTGGGCACCACAAGCATCGGCCTGAGTCCCTCCTCGACCCCACCAGGGACAGAAGATCTCCACTGGCCAGGGAGACCCGGTTGGGCCATTCCCCAAGCGCTGGCCGTGGTCCTCTGTTCTCTGCTCACCTGTGAGCACAGAGACGTGGTGCTGCCCTCATATATATACTCCAGTGAGCTGGGCTGCATGTGTGTGTGTGTGTGGCGGGGACCCCTGGAAGAGAAGAAAGGGTCCCGCTGGATCACCTTCCCATCGCTGCAGTGGGAAGTGAGCTGCAAAGTCAGCCAATGACGATGGGGGCGGGGGCTCCTCCTCCCCCCTTGATGTCCCCCAACCCCTGCACAGGCTGCTGTGAGGGTTACAGCCTGGCTGAAGGGCTGAGATGTTAGGGTACTGTCGCGACAAGGAGTCCACATCTAGATGAGCATCCATCACCCCTGTTGGGAGAGTTCCTTGGCCACCATGTGGGTTACTAAGAGGGCCCCTGTCCCCTCCACCCCTCCAGACCACCACTACACACTCCTCTGTCCACCTCCACTGCTGGTACCGTAGTGCCATCCACCAGTGTCCCTCTCCTGGAGCCCTCAACCCTGAGCAGTGGACACCCAGGCTCACCTCAGCCCTGCAGCTTCTCCTCCCAGCAGCCAGGACCATCTCTGAAGGTGCCTCCTCTGGTCCTGGCTCTCTGACTGGTGGCACCTTCCAGTTAAGCTGGCCTTGCTGAGCTTCCTGCCAAGAATGCCCAGAGCTCCCTCCTGCCCAGCCCAGAGTGCTAGCCATCCTCTCATTCCTCAGGCCTCTGTTTAAGTATCACCTCCTCCGAGAGGGTCTCCCTGACAACCTCCCTCTCTCTAATTATAAGTTCTTTGTGCAGTTTATTTATTAGCAGTGTTGTCTCTTAGATCACATGCTTAAGGAGAACAGGGGCTGACTCTGAACCTAGTGTAAGAGTATATATGTCTTACTCTTACTGGGGCATGAAGCATTGTCTTAGCACATGATAGGAGATGTTAAATGTTTGGTGACGGAGTGAGTGAAGACAATTGAGCAGAAGACTCAGAACTGCACATGGATGCACCCAGGGATGAGTGGGGGGGTGGGGGTCTTACCTGGAAAGAGGCCTTGGAGGACCCCCGGCTGTTTTCTCCTTCGACCATGGGCTCTGAATCGTTCTTGATATTTCAACACGGTAGCCACAAGCCCTGCAATTAGATACCATAAAAAGGCCAGGCTCAAAAAAAAAAAAAAAAAAAAAAAACA
>NW_006799734.1:963075-976890 GCF_000442215.2 Lipotes vexillifer
AAAAAAAAAAAAAAAAAAAAAAGACCAAGCTCAGTGGAAAATGATGAACATTTCTCCAAAAATCACAGCAACTGTCAATGGAATGGAACTTTTGGGAAACGAAGAGGTTTCTGGTCCCCCAGGCCCCACCTGCTCCTTAGGTCATAGGGTGTTTGCACAAGTGGTAATGGCGGGGAGGGATGAGGTTCTGCCCCTAACCCTCACATACCCTGAGAGTTAGCCTGACAGCACTGGTTTTCATTCTTTTGCTCAAATTTAGCTGTTATCAATTAATATAAGATGTTTTGAATCTTATTTGCACTTGAAAATATTAATCAGAAGAATAATGTGCATCTCCTACAATAGGCTTTTTTCTGGGGAAGCTGTGAAGCCCCAAATAAGTTAAATTTATTCAAAATTTCCCAAGTCATTTGGGAGAGTTTGTATGTAACAACTTAACTGATCAAAACCATAGCTGGAACCGGTGAAGGAGCAAGACACAGCCCCCTTCCAGGAGCCTCCAGAAAAGTTCACGTGGTGTCAGATTCAAACAGAAAAGGAGACATTTCAAAATTTAAAGCTGGAAACTGATTTAAGTAAGGATCTCCAGCGTGTTTTTGGTTTGTTTGCTTGTTTGCTGGATGAGGTGACTGGGGCATTCATCGTGGATTCTGGCCCGGAAGTGGGGTGGTGATGGAGACCTGAGTGATGGAGCCTGGGCTTCTGCCTCTGTCCGTGTGTGGGACAGATGGGGCTCCCATGAGAGTTTCCTGAGAATCAGAACCCAAAGCCCAGGATGCTCTGGCTCCCCAGCAAATGTGGAGAGATTTCTAGATGACAAAAACCATGTCTTTGATAAGAGCCTACAGCTAAAACCTCACCCATAAGTCACCAGCTTCAAATCAAAAGCCATGGAGGATGAAAAAAGAGAATAAGAGTCAGGAGACACAGTGCAGCCTTGCAACTGGGGTTCCACTTACGGGAACTCTGCCGTTTCCCTGGGGGGTAAAAGCTTTCCATAAAGATGTGGAGAGAGCAGCCCTCACAGTGTGGGCGCCCTGTAGGCAGACCCTCTGTGTTCTGAATCCAAGCCCACTTGAGAATGCTAACAGGTAGAAGAGGGATTGGCCATCAAATCACACAACTGTGACACTTCTGAGTCATCATCACATGGGACAGCTGAAGCCAGAGCCCCTGAAAAAACACTTCACTCTGAAGGTCACCTGGCAATATAGCCCAGAATGTGAGGTACAAACAAGAGGATGAACAAAATAATAATAATAAAGAGTACATACCTATAAAATGAAGGGAAAAAAGTATGGAAGGGTGTGCCTGACAATTAATAAAAATGTTACTTATAAATTTTGCATTATTTGTAATATTTTTCAACTTTTAAAAATGTATAATATTGTGATTTCTTCATCTAAATACTCACTTTTGTACTTTAAAAAAAAAAAAAAAAGAATGATCTATTCATCTCATTCACCAAACACTTTTCTTTACAAGTGTAGTGGTTGAATGGTGGCCGCCTCCAAAATATTTTCCCCAGAAGCTGTGAAAGTGACCTTGTTTGGAAAGAGTCTTTACAGATCTCATTCAGGACCTGGGCATGAGATCATCCTGGTTTAGGGTGGGCCGTAAAGTCAACGACAATTGTTGACGTCTTAGCTTGGTTGGCCAAAATAAATGCCACAGACTAGGCAGCTTAAACACGAGAAGTATATTTCTCACAGTTCTCAAGGCCACAGGTCCAGGGTCAAGGTGCTGGCCAGTTTGGTTCCTGGCTTACAGACGGCTGCCTTCTGGCTCTGTACTCAAGTGGGCTTTCCTTGGTTCATCCAAGGAGAGAGAGAGCTCTCATCCTCTTCTTATCAGGACACAAGTCCTATTGGATTAAGGCCCCACCGTTATGACCTCATAAAGCCGTAATAACCTCCTAAAGGACCCTCTCCAAATACAGTCACTTTGGGAGTGAGAGTGTCAACATATGACTTTGGTGAGAGCACAGTTCAGCCCGTGACAGTCCACAAAAGAAGCAGAGAGGAGGGCAGTTTACACGCGGGGCTGGGGCACGAGGAGACCGCGGCAGAGGCTAGAATCTCACTGCCCCTGGACGAGGAGCTCCGGGGTCCCCAGAAGCTGCCAGAGCTGAGGCAGGACCTTTCTCTGGAGCCTCGGCGGGAGCGAGGCCCTCTCAACACCTTGATGTCAGACTCCAGCTCAGAAGGACAAGAGGTACATTTCTATGGCTTCAGCTACCAAGTTTAAGGTCATTTGTTACGGAAGTCACAGGAAATGAACATAACAGCTAAGTGGCAAATACTTCAGACAGACTATTTTTAACAGAACAAATGTGTTCATGATTTAAACCGAGTAAATCCACAGATTATACAACATCATTGGGAGTCGCTGTCATGAATCTGCTCCAAACAATTAGAGTTAGTGTAGGAGGGTCACGTTGACATAAATGCCTGGAAATGGAAGCCAGAACATGTCCACAGAAGAGAGATCCTCGGGCTGGGGTCTGGAAAAAGAACCCATCCCCAGTGGCTCTGCGGATGGGTGTCCACTTCATTCA
Organism: Lipotes vexillifer; assembly: GCF_000442215.2. NCBI lineage: Eukaryota > Metazoa > Chordata > Mammalia > Artiodactyla > Lipotidae > Lipotes > Lipotes vexillifer. The sequence goes on from NW_006799734.1 coordinate 965,633, forward strand.
ATCAGGGAGGAAGGTGGATCTCAAAAAGCTGCAACCGACTGAAGTTTTCCATCCGCAGTGTCTGAAATGCCTGTTTCCAGGTCAACAGCGGGAGCTGGGCTAGTAGATTTGGACCAGAGAGGCCCTGATGAACACAGTTTGTGCTGATCCAAACCAACCCACCCCGGTCTCCTGCAGGATGTCCTTTGGCTCTGTGCTGACTACCACTCACTCGAGCATCCCTCCTCCTTCTCTGGCTGTTCTCCCCGTGCTGTCTCCTTGGAAACATCCCCACGGGGAGAACATGTGCTGATGAGCGGCCGTGGTCAGTGGCCACTGACAATTTCAGTGTGGATAGTGGAGGGGAAAATGGAAATTACTGTCATTGCCATGTTGAAGGAAGGAAGGAACCCAACGAGATCCCACCTCAGAGCCAGATTGTCTTTTTGGTGGCTTCTGGGCTGCAATCCTAAAGAAAATTAGACAAAACAACAGACAAATAACAATAACAGCAAAACCTCTCAGCTCATTATTTTTACAAGACATTTATTAAGTCCCTAATTGTACCTGGCATTATGCTACAGATCTACAGCAACAATTCTTACCCTTTGGCCATAGACACTTTTTTTTTAAGATTTGATGTGAGTTCTGGACTCTCTCCAAAGAGAAATGCACTTGCGTGCAGAAATTGGCCTAAAATATCAGGGAGTTTATGAAACCTCTGAAGCTGATCTGTGATAAGAATCCAGATTTGGGTTTCTGATACGACCACAGCATATCAGTAGAGAGATCGTGACATCAGAGTTTACATATTCCAGCCTGGCCCAGGGTCTGCTGAAATACTTTACATTTAAGTGAAATTCGAGAGCCTTCGGGTCACCTCCAAAGGCAGGGAGAATGCCACAGCTAAGCCAGAGCGAGACAGAGCAAATGGATTCAGGGCTTCCAGGCTGAAGCTGATAGGTGGAGAGTCACAGAAGGAGGTGTACTCTCAGTAAGGAAACGTGGAGTGGGGGCTAGGGGTGGGGGGTGGCAGAGGGGGTGACAGGTGGCACTGAGCATCTTTGGAGAAGCCCTTGACTCTCAGTGTGAAATGATAGATGTTGTCCCTGGGGAAAGAGGAGACCCCAAAAGCCACTGAGATGGGTATGGGGCTGCCAGCCTATGGCCTGCAGTGCATGCAAGAGAGGATGATGGGACGGGGATGGATTGAAATGTGGACCACTTAGAAAGGTGTGGAGAAACCTCTCTAGGAGAACGTTATGGCCACTTCACAGGCAAGCAGAGGGGGAGGAAATAATAAAGTCAAAGAGCAACAGCGTTTATCCACCAGCTCAGTTTACAGCTTGGAGATTTTGTGTAGCAGGTACATGCCAGCCCTAAGAATGCTCTGATGGGTGATGCCTGTCTACAGGAGGGGAAGACCCACCCATTCAGAGAGGTGGCCAACAGGCACAGGACCTGCAGGAAAGGGCAGCAGTGGGGCTAGAAGCCCATCCTTCCACCACAGGCAAGATCACAGCAGAAGGATGCCTGTCAACACCAACAAGCCTGCAGCAGCGCTGGTGCCTCCACTGCATAGATGGGTCAGAGTCCATGTGAAGGCCTTTGAGCTTACATAACCAGCAAAAACTAGACTATTCCTAGAAAATGAGATTTTAAAATTCGCTTTTGAGGCGGCTCGAGGCTTCGCAACAGGACAGGATGGACCTGATTGATTCAACACCCCGAGTTCTGCATCCTGCTCTCTGGGCCCCCAAAACTGTTTCAAGGCAAGAGAGCAGACACGAAGGAAAGACGAAGGACCTCTGGGGATTCTCTGTGCTATCTCGCAACTTTTCCGTAAATCTAAAATTATTCCAAAATAAATTTTTGTTTAAAAGAATGAGGTAGGGCTTCCCAGGTGGCACAGTGGTTGAGAGTCCGCCTGCCGATGCAGGGGACACAGGTTCATGCCCCAGTTGAGGAAGATCCCACATGCCGTGGAGTGGCTGGGCCCGTGAGCCATGGCTGCTGAGCCTGTGTATCCGGAGCCTGTGCTCCGCAACAGGAGAGGCCACAACAGTGAAAGGCCTCCATACCGCAAAAACAAAACAAACAAACAAAAAAAGAATGAGGTAGAAGATGGGGAAAAGTGAAAGAAAGCCTGACTGCCCCTGATGGTTGGGTGATGTGCTTAGGTCCCCTTACTGGTCAGTCCCGCTCTTCTCAAGACCTCTTTTTGCTGATACCAAGGTTGATCTCTCCTGGGGGTGATGCCTCTGTCTCGGGCAGACCTCGGCCCGAGACTGCCTGGCATGGGGTACAAAAGGCCAGCCCCCTTTCCTTCAAGGTCTCCCTTGGGCTGTGATGTGGGCCTCGGAGCTTCCCTAGGACCAGGCAGAAGCGAGTGTCCAGCTGACAGCACGTCCACCACCTATACTGCCTCCCTCTTGCCTCTTCCTCCTGAGAGCCCTCCCAGAATAAATCTCTCAAACAAGAATCCCCATTGCAGGCTTGGCTTGGAGGGAGCCCTGGTAAGGCCCATCTTTTTATCTTTTCCACCCTTTAAGCTCCAAAGTTTGAGACCGTGTGTGGACTCTGCTTTAGGCTAGAAGCGGCATCTCAGGCTGGTTTCCCTCTGCGCTCAGTGTGTGTTTCAGGTGGGCAGTCACACTTGCTTTCAGGTCTCCACGTGAAGGATGCACGATCAGGTTGGAGCCAAGAAGCCTCCGTGGGCAGAGTGACTGCCCTGTGCTCTCAGATCTCAAGCTTTTTCAGCATAGGTGGACTTCAAGTTTCCCAGCCTTGATGTGTGGAGTTATTTTGACACTTTCTCACTAATATAATCTGTGGGTATCTCCAAATTAAAGCCAGAGCCCTGAACTCTGCAGATATGTGTTTTGAAATCATAAAAACACATACATTAGTTTTTTGGTCATCTGGTCTATTTTCTGCCAATACAAGATTGCTTTCAATTGCATCTTCTCCTGGGTTGTATCAAACTTACCTTTGAAAGATTCAGGAACTGGGTCCTGCTCCCTTGGGAGATTCTTCTTTGGATAAATAAGCCTCACATTAGGCCAGTTCTTCTTCCCACAAAACCTTTCTGTCCAGAGGTCACTGATCACCCTCAGCTTGTACCTCAGTGGTGCTGTGAGCTCTGAGTCAGTGCAAAGGAAGGAGAGAAGGATTCAAACAGGATGTGTAAGAGGTGAGGTAGAGATGTCCTCACCCAGGTGAGATAGAGGTGCCCTCACCAGGGTGAGCTGCAGGCTACAGGTCACATCCACAGCCTGTCTATTCCTCAGGTCCGGGAGAATGACTCTCAGTTATTTGAATGCATTTCTCCTGATTCTCCCACGTCTAAAATCCCACTGTTTTTTGTTGGCCAACAAAAAACACATCTAGAGATGTGGGGTTCACACGCCCCGTGTTGCATGGCACGCCCACTGCTCCTGGGCTTCTGAATTTCCCAGTGTCATCATCACAGAGGTTGCTCTTGGGGCCTTTGTTGCTTCTGTGATGGGTGGTACCTTCCTGGCGGTGCCATTCTGGGACAAGCAGACCCATCAGGAGGTATCTGAGGAGCTCCAAGCCCCCTCGCGTCTGGTCAATTCAGTGTACTCAGCCACTTCAGGGCTGTGAAGGCGAGTTTCAGAGAAGAGGGCCTCCTGTCCCCAAAGAGCTTGTCCAGCTCATCTAAACCTTCACTCCTCTAAGGTTACTTCTACTCTGAAGACATTTATGTCAGAGTCTCAGCCAGAAAGTGAATCTGCTCCCTGGAGTAGCAAGGCTTTACCCTACATGGTCCTGCTGAGCTGGGACCCAGGGATCTGGGGAAGGCGTATTTGTTTCCTATGGCTGCCGTAACAAATGACCACAGACTTAGTGGCTTAAACCACACAGATATATAGATACTACTTATAGTTCTTGAGTTTCAGATGTCAGCAATGGGTCTCACTGGGCTACAGTCAAGGTGTCAAACAGGCTGCTATCTACAGTTGCAAATGGGCGTGACAGTCGTGTCAGACCCATCAAAACCCCTCTCAGCAATGCTCCCCACTGTGCCTCTGGGCACCTCCAGCTCCTCCATCCAGCCTAGCGCAGGGAGGGAGCTAGTCCCTTAGGAAATCAGCCTGGTGGCACTGTTCCCAAATAGCCCACCGGGTCCAAGTTCTGCGATGACACCCAAGTGCGTTATCTCACCAGAGAACTGGAGGTGAAGATCGAGTTCCGCTTGTACCAGGCATCAGGCCCCCATGTCCAGCTACTTCAAAGGCTGAGTCCCCGAAGCCCCATGAGTTGGTGACTGTCTATTTCCAAGATGCAGCTGCTGTTTCCCCACAAGGATGGGCGGCATTTCCAATCAGGGTAAACGGAATCCACGAGCTGTGAGCCTCATAATTACCAGCAAAAGCAATTTCATGGGAGACTTTATGAGATACTTTAGTTAACTATGATCTATCCTCTGCTCATTAGCTTTGAATCTGGGAAAGTACATTTCTTACAGATGCTTGAACAATGGACTCTGAACATGGACTTTCTAAAAGTCGGAATCATCTCAGATATTTTTGTGCTTGTTCTATAGTTTGACATAATGTACAAATAAATTATTATTAAAGTGGTGCCAGGTATTTATCTTTCAACAAGTAAATGTGAAAGAAAGACATAAGCCCCTGGTTACAAATATATCTGAAAACACTAGCAATAGAAAATTAGATACAGTGAATGCTTTGGAAAAGTATTTTCATTTTTTTTCAAAATTGCAAAATAATTCCTGGGTTAAATTTTAACAAGTTTATATCTAATTAAACTCAACAAATTATTATTTATAGTACATTTTAATATCTTAAATTATAATATATATTACTATATGTAATGTATGTATTTAATTATATTAATATTATACAGGCAGACCTTGGAGATATTGTGGATTTGGTTCCAGGCCACCACAACAAAGCAAATATGACAATAAAGTGAATCACAAGAAAGTTTGGTTTCCCAGTGCACATAAAAGTTAAGTCTATGTAGGCTTTTTTATATTGTAGTCTATTAAGTGTGCAAAAGCATTCTGTCTAAAAAAACAATATACATACCTTAATTTTAAAAATACTTTATTGGTAAAAAATGCTAACCATCACCTGAGCCTTCAGCAAGTCACAGTAGTAACATCAAAGATCACTGATCACATATCACCATGACAAATATAATACTAATGAAAATGCTTGAAATGTTATGAGAATTACCAAAATGTGACACAAAGACATGAAGTGAGCAAACACTGTTGAAAACTGGTGCTGATAGACTTGCTCGAAGTAGGGCTGCCCACAAACCTCCAATTTGTGAAAAACGCAGTATTTTTGAAGTGCAATACAATTAGGTATGCCTGTACAATTATATTTAAAATTATACTAGATTAAGTTATTAGATTATGAAGTGCCTATATATCTGTGTATCTGACCTGAGGGTCTGCCTATAAGGAGCTATGCTACACAGTAGAGGTCACTCTACAGACACAATATGTAGACAGACGCCCGCAGCTGTGCGTCCCATCTGTGTATAGAGAGAGGTTGTAGGAAGCATGTGGATGGGAGCCACTTTGTTGGGTAGAAAGGACACTTGTCCTGGGAGTGTGGGGTCCCATAGGGGAGCCGAAGCTGGACAAAAGCAAAGGTAGCGCTAGGGAGAATGGGGTCTCCTGATCATGCAGGTGCAAACCACGTGGGGAGCAGGTTGTCCGCCGGAGGTCGAGTTTGAGCTGGGCCCTCAGGCTGGCATGGCCTCAGGGAGCAGCGATGGGTAGGGAGGATGTTTCCAGGTGGGAGAAACACAAGGCAGAAAGACTTGCACAAAAGCCCGTGGATGTGCAGGAGCGGAGCAAGGAAGCTGCCTCATTCTTCAGAAGTCATGGCTGGTTTAAAGCACCCTTTTCCATCTGGGGTTGAAATGCTTACCGTGGCTAGTACAGCAATTTAACTGTTTACCCCTGTTAGCTGTCACACCGATGATGATGCCTATTTATTTAGGGTTGACCTGTGCCAGCAAACGTATCCTGCCACAACGTAAAGCAAACATACCCTGCTTTCTGCACCCATGGATTATTCTTTCTGACTTTTGTGAAGTCCGATTGACCTTTGGCCTCCTATTTTCCCAGTATGTACTTCTGTGTGTCTGATGCTGGTGTCAGTGAGCTTGTGCTTTGCTGAAGTTGAACGAAGCTGTGTTGGTCACCTCCCCACATGGCATCATTCAGGTCATGTGAGCATCTGAGGGGAGGACCTCAGTGATAAGATCATAGCCTCAACCACAGATGGCAGGGAAGCCTCCGAATAGGCCTACCATTTTATCTCTGCAGATCTACCCTTGAGCTACTTAAGGCTACCAAGACATGTCCTGGCAAACCTTTGTCGTTTTCTCCTATAAACTAAGCATAAATTCCGTGGGAGATGACAGATGACTTCATATACCATGCAAGCAAGCCCAGACAATAGCTTTAGCCATGACTGATTGCCTCGCTGTAACCCACTTTATGTTAAATGCATTCTTGCTGTTCAATTCCACCCCTGTAATTCTGTTCTTCTGCATTCCCCGGCCCTCTGTGGACTAACCAGGTTCCTTCAGTAATGATTTCTTTTCTATTGTATTGTTTTCTGCATAATCAAGTCGGTAGGTGGGGGTCTGGGTGACACGGCCATCTGTCAAGTTCATTTGCTCTGAAAATGCAAGAAATAATGGTCTCTACAACTTGGGGCTATCCGTTATCGGGGAAGAATATCAGCTTCCACCCCGTACTATCTCCTCATCTCTCCAAATTGTGTTTCTCCTTTCGATAAGATGCACGTACACTTCCTCCTACATGATGGGCTATTGACGTGTTTTGGTTCCTTTTGTGGGAGGAGACGTAGTTTTTTGCCGACCACTTGTCCACCCTATCTTGCAATTTATACAGGAATCCAATTAAGAGAAACACCATTGTCCAGCCTAACGAGCCTGTCTTTAAAGATGCTGCCACCGCCTGGACCCTCCGAGTGCCTTTCTCTTGGCTTCCCCGATGGGCCACCCGCTCCCTCAAATGTGCCGGTGCACAAGCCTCAGGGAGATGGTGCCACTGAGGGAGGGAAGCCAGTATTCACTTTCCTTCTCAAAAAATTAGAAGCTGGCAAACTCACTTTATCAAATTGGCTGAAGTCGAGCACTGGTACCTACCCAGACTGAGAGGGGTGAGCCTGTGAAGCAAAAGGGGGCTCTGGGGGGAATCTAGTGCTATTTTTTCCCCTTTAAAGGAACAAGAGTAATTCATGAAAAAAAATGATAAATTTCTTCTCTGAAAAGGCATGGAGACATGGAGAAGGTTAAAAGCTGATAATGGGAGAGAAAACTTAGAGCCAATGAATGCTCCTCAATTAAAATATCATGCTCAAAGGTTATTGTCAATAATGGGGACACACTTAATATGTTTTGTAACATTTTTGATGTCTCTGAATTCTGTCCAAAGAGAAGTAGGACCAACTGTATTCAGAAGCTCCTTCCAAATGGCTCCCTGGCCTCTCAATTGAGGTACAAAGTCGATGCTCCCACCCCAACGATGCGGGATGTGGTCTCTTCCTCAGTGTTGATGGGGGGCGGCTAACATGCCCTCCACAGCTGGAGGACCTGGATCGGCACCTCTCCTGTGCTGCAGGGCAGGGGTCTGCGCTCAAGGAGAGGCCTTGTCAGGGAGCTCAGGGTAGCAGTTGAGCCCAGGTTCTCCAGAGAAAGACCCAGTAGGAGAATGTCTGCCTGTCTGTCTGCCTGTCTATCTATCATCTATCTATTGAGAGAAAGACAATATAAGGAATTGGCTCTCATGCTTCTGGAGGCTGGGAGGCCCCAGATCTGCTATCTGAAAGCTGAAGACCCAGGAGAGTTGGTGGTATGGCTCCAGTCCGAGGTCAAAGGCAGGAAAAGACCATGACTCAACTCCAAGACAGTCGAGCAGAGAGAGAATTCTTTCTTGCTCTGCCTTTTGCTCTATTCAGGCTTCCAACAGATTGGCTGAGGCCCACCCACTTTGGGGCAGGACTATTTGTTTTACTCAGTCCAGCAAATCAAACGTTAACCTCACTGGAAGCAGCCTCACGGACACATGTGGAATAGTGCGTAAATTGAATATGTGGGGGCTCTGGGCTCCAGCGAGTTGACCCAGAAGAGTGACCATCACGGATGACACTGCCCTGGTTTATCTCCATACAGAATTCCCAGGAGAACTCTGTTTGAGAACAGGAGCACTTTGGAGACCCCTACCATGATGCAAGGAGTTTGTTTTAGCCCCTTCTTAGCTGAATAACTGCTATGGAGAGCAGGGAAGTGGTGGAGAGCTTGTGCACATCAGGGCTGCAGGCACCTTCTTGGGGAGGGGGATTGGTGGTCTGGAGAAAGGCTGTCCCTCCCTCTGAGTTGAACCCGTGGTAACTCGGCCCTTTGTGGGGAGGCCAGGCTGTCCTGCTCTCTGCAGGGCTTAAACAAGGCACCCTGGCCAAGGCATCCCTTTATACAGACAAGTGACAAGCCGGTCTTGCTATAAGAATCCATCCTCCTTAAAAATCCAAGCTTCAGCCCAAAGCAATATCATTCAGAAGACATTTTTGGCTAGTGGTCAATCCTTCAAGGGAACATGAAATAGTTTTTCTATGAAGTGGCTTTTGTAAAGTGTTCTATACACACTTGAAGTTATTCTTTCTGAATTTTAATAGTCCTAATCCAATGACAATTGAGTTAACTAATTTCAATTATTTTTTCCAAAATTGAAAGTCACTCAGAAAGACTGGCTACTTTTAGCATTGACTTTAGGAAGAGCAGAGTGGGGAAAACAGCTCACAGGAGAGGAGCAACTCCTGATAACAGACCCATGTTGGAAGCTTTGCATTGAAATCACAGAGCATGTTACACATTAGCTGCATTAACTTGATACAGGTGTTATTCTGGGGTTCTTATAATTTGGCCTTAAATGAGCTACTCAGCTCATTTATTAGCCAGGCTCTTTTAGATGTTTTATTGCCCTTAATTTGTACTAATAATAAATATTATCCCCGGAATTTTAAACTATTTAATGATGAGGTCAAGGTCATGAATAGACCTGAATGTCTTGCTCAGTTGAGTTTGGACCTGAAGAGAGATATAGCGTAAAATCCTCTAAAGTAACAGCTGCGTGTCAGATGGGTCTTGCCAAAACATCTCCCCCTGTGAACAGAGGAGCCCTTTGGAAAGACATGTGTTGTTCATCTAGAATATTCCTCTGCTCTCTCATGGCTTCCAAAAGACCCTCCTTTGGATTTCAACATATTCCTTTAGTTTGGAAAGTGCACTTGTTAATGGGAAAATATTTACATAAAAAATACAAAAGGGCACAGAAACACTGATGATTCCAAACTGCATTTCAAGCTGAAGACACACCTCATGCCTTGCAAAAGAAAATACGAGATCCAAAATTGTATGTCTCCAGAACTCTGAGGGAAAAAGTGGCTGGCACCAACAAAGTTGTGACGTTTAAGATTCCTCAAACCTTCCCTCCAAGACTGACAGAAGGCATCAACCAGGTCATTTATCAGCGTGGATGATTAACCCGTCCCCATTTTCCTCAGCGCTGTGTGATCTTGCCTTTTGGTCTCCTTGCATCCGCACGTGATTGACAGATACGGACATGTGTTTAGGCAACTTACCTTGACGGACTTCACTTCCTCTTTATCATTTGGGAAATTCTCAACTCAGACCGCAATAAATTGCGGAAAAATAAGGTCAGTTAAATATCTTGTTAGTAAACCTGTCTCCCTTTTAGCCCCTGCATATCCCCTCTCACTTACTTCTCCCTTTCCTCCTTTCCTCCCTTTCCTCCCTTTTCCTCCTCCTCCCTTCCTCCCTTTCCTTCCGCCCTTGTGTGGTGGACCCTGTGCAGACCCCTTGTGGACTGGAGGTATTTGTTAATTACCCAGTACCACTCTCTGCCAATTCCGATCACTAATTGCTCCAAGTTTCCTCCAGCCTCTGTTGGTCTCCTGCTCCCAGGAGCTTTCCAGCTCTCCTTTCATCCTTTCTCTTTTCTTCTTCTTTCCCAAAGGACTTGGAATTGCCTTTGCAAAGAGATGTGGGCCCAGCCCCTGTGTCCTTCCCCGAGGGTAGGCAGGAGATACAGCGTGTCTATAACTCAATACCTTGCAGTCCACACAGCCAGACCACAGACCCTTGGACGCACAGCACATCTGCTTATCCTCTGCAAGGGTCCAGACACTTCCGCTGAGACCCCCTGAATCCACACAATGGGTGGTTCTGGGACCCCCTGTAGAAAGAGTCAAGGATGGGAAATGCCTGGAGGGGTAGCGTGTTGCTTGGTGCCAGCCTAACACCAATGCAAAGTCGAGAGATGGGCTCAATGGACAGTGTGAGGATAATTGTCCCAGAGTCACCAAAAGCCACCTCGTAAATCCACTTTCCATCTATAAAAATATCCATCCTCCCTGTCACACCCCAGTTCTTCTTTCTGTTCTAGCCATTCTCTGTTTATCTGACACTTAGGGGCAGATATTCATCGGCTGACTAGAGGAATTTTTAACCTGAACTTTATAAATAGTTGAAAATAGGAGAAAACCTCAGTGGACATTTCTTTCAGGGTTCCCAATGGGCCTGAGTGCCGCCTCTGCCTTCCTGCACTCCCCCCATAGAGGACACCGTGTCTCCAGAGCGAACATTGAAAAGATAATAGAAACATGGCCCCTCTTCCTGGCATGCACTGTATACATTGCACGGGTGGACTTCTCATGTAGGGAGGTTAGTGGACTGAATAGTCTCCCCCAAATATATGCCCAAAAGGAACCTCGAAGGTGACCCTATTAGGAAAAAGAGTCTTTCCAGCTATAATTAAGGATCATAAACTGAGATCATTGAAAAGGAAGCTGGGTTTAGATCCCCAATCTGGAGTATTCACACTTGGGCTTTGAAGGTCACAGTGGAGAAGTTTCCATGGAACAGCATTCCTGGAGATGGGCATGGGCGGACGCCATTCCCAAGAGACAGGCAATGGCCTCTGTTGACATCAGTTCATCCAAAGGGAGATTTGAGACACAGACACACAGAGAAGAAAACCACAAGAAGACAGAGGCAAACATGGAGTGATGCAGCCACCAATGCAGGAGCACCTGGAGACCCCAGAGACTGGGAGAGGCAAAGAAGGATCTTCCTCTAGAAACTTCGGAGGGAGGGCAGCCCTGATGATACCTTGTTTTCAGACCTCTGGCCCCAAGATCTGTGAAAGAATAAATTCCTGC
>NW_006799734.1:977253-978453 GCF_000442215.2 Lipotes vexillifer
TGGCCCCAAGTTCGGTAAAAAAATAAATCCCTCCTGATTTAAATCACCTGGTTTGGGGTGGTGTGTTATGGCAGCCACAGGAGGCTAGTACAGCATAGCTATCCATAGTCAGCTGGCATTCGGCTGTTCTCTCTTAGACTCATCTTTATCATTATAAATATGGAAAATCTGTGAAGACTAAAGTCTCACATGCTAGGAACAGCACAGCCTCACTGATAGCATTACAACTTGCAGCACAGTGTCTAGGTCTCCCCTGTAAACCTGATTCGGTAGATGCCCAGGTGGTGGCTCAGCGTCCTGCTCCAGAGGGCCTCCTGACTTATGCATCTGAGTCCTTCAGGAGTGGCTGGTGGGGATCACCATGAGACAGCAGCTGTCCTCATGAGTTGCTGGGTCCTTGTTCTGTGCTGCAGCCCTTGTGACTCCCCCACATACACAGACACACCCTCCCACTGCCCGTACTTGCTTAACCCCCTCATGCTATGTTCCTGAGTCTGTCCACGTTGGGAGTCTGGGCCAGGTGACCATCCTAGCTGCATGGAGACCTCTGCAACGGGTCAGGGAACTCTCTAGAAGAATGGAATTGTACCCTAACAAGAAAAGTAGGCTCTGGAGACACACCAACTGAAAGACACAAACCCTGGTCACCTGCACTTTGTGAGGGATGCCCCCCACCCCTGCCCTAGCCAGCAGCCCTGTTTCCTGAATCCAGGCCAGCACCAGCCCGGGCTGTGCACCCCCAGCCTGGCCTGTAGAAACTCCAGTTTCTCCTGCTTTCTGGAAAGCTTCCCCTCTGAAGAAAACAAAGATAATTGTGCATCTGTTTCCTGCCGCACAAAGCTATCATTTATTTATAATGCTCGACCAGGTTGGCAGAGATGCAGTCTCCATGGCCAAGTTGGAGCAGAGGGCTTCGTCTGACACATTAACAGGCTGATGCCCTTCGGTGCAAGTGACACGTGGCCACCCTGCTTTTCACACCTCGACCTCATTCCGGGAAAGGGAACCTGCAGCAAGAAGACGGCAAAGGGTGCAAAAATCAAAGTTACTGGGAGAACTTTCCGAATCCCAGGGGCGGCAGGTTGTACTTAGATCTGAAGGAAAGTAACTGAAATGGAGACTTTCCCTTTCACAGCAAAGGCACGGATTTTCCCTGAGCTGCTCTTAATCAGGAAGGCCAGAGCAATAGTTTTCAGCAGG
>NW_006799734.1:978463-980702 GCF_000442215.2 Lipotes vexillifer
TCAGCAGGAGGCTTTCAAGCCTGGTCATCTTGATCTGTAAACCTGAGATTCACATCGTTGACCTTGAACTTTATGTGGTGTATTTCATGGACTCTCACTGCACCAGCTTCCTTTCACCTGCTTCTGGAGCTAAAACTGACCAAGACCAGATTCACTGACCAACCGGAGCTGAAGCCTGAATGTAGACACCCCTGGAAAGGCCCCTAGACAAGAGGACCCCAAATGCAAAGAGTCCCTCCAGATTTCCTTGGGAGGGATGAGGACCCCAGGCTGGGATGAGGTAACAGTGGTTAGAATCAGGGACGATTAGACAGAAAGTAGATGCTGTGGGTTTCGGGGTTCCGTCGAGGGCTAGCCTTACTTTCCTCCCCTGGCCCTGGACTCTGTCAAACTACAGGGAGATGCACCACCCATGAGAGGGTCCTGGCATCTGGCCTCCACCGTCCACAAGGGGAACTTTGAGAGGCCTACCAAAAGTGATCGTTGGTCTTACTGTGCTTAGCGGAGTTACAAAATTTAAATACTTGAGTGGTTTAATGTATCCTGTTTAAATATATGCTCAGAATTCTTGAGATTTTGATAGTGTTGGGTAAGATTTCTTACCTTATATCTCTAAAAGTCCTTTGCTAGTAATTTTATTAAAAAAATATATAAAGGTTTTTCATCCATACAGCTGTGGGCATCTCAGCTTGGTCCTCACCTATGTCAGAAGACTCACTCACAGTTTTAATGTGAACAGCAGCCGCTCTGTGCTACTGAGACTTCACATCACTCTGTGATGTCACTATTGCATTTGGACTATGCAAAGTTGTTTAACTCCAGAGGCGACCAAGGGTCAGGGCCACGTGGCCTGAGGGGTCTCCTGCAAAGAGTCAGGTGAGGCACACTTTGGAGGGTTCTCACCAGTCTGCATGTTTGATGGGGAGCCTTAATCCCAAGCTCCATCTGTGTGTCACCTCCAGGGGAACTGTCCCTGTCTTCGTGCACTAGTCCAGAGCCAGCTCAGCAAATGGACTGGAGCACAGAGATTTTTACCAACAGTGTAAGGTCTGTTTAAAACAGATTTTAATAGTAAACACAGACTGACTTCCCCAGTCTTGACAGAAGGAAGCTTTGTTTATCCACATATTTATTGAATGGTAGACAACTATTCTTTGCTGCCCTGTTTCAGGCACCATTGGAGCCGACTTCCGAATGATGGGCGGGACTATCTCCTCTAAGACGAGGGCCAGAGATGAATCCAAAAGATGGAGATGGTCTTACACTGAGCTGCAGCATCTGCCGTCGGAGGGTCACTGACGCAGCTCCTGGTACCTGGGCTTCCCAGGGGATGGGGCTGTCCTGCTCCTCAGAATCTGTCCAACCCAGTAGGATCCGCCCCACATAGCAGGAAGGAGATGCAAAGTCGCGAAAGACAGTGCAGTTTGAACCATGAAGCTGCCCCTTCCAGCAAGGTGGACAGCAGTACAGCTGGAAGGAGGGCAGCCAACTGCATCTCCTACTCAGGAATCATGTCATTCTGCACACTTGTCTGGATCTGAGATTAGCCTCCCACATTTGGGCTGCAGGAGGAAGGGGGGATGGTTGTCAGACACCCCCCAATGCACGTGGGTCTGAACCACTGTCACTGACTCTCCTGGGCAGACACAGTGGACAGTAAGAGTCTTGGATGGCGCCGAACAGTGACTGCAAAACTAGGTACATCGATCTGGGTGGGAAAACCAGACATCAGGCTGGAGGTCCGAGTTCCCCTGTCCGTCCTGCACACCAGGGGAGGGAGCTTCACACACTGACCGCACACCAGCCCCCGAAGGAGAACGAACACCTGCCAATGGAGATGTCCCTGTGGCCGGCTGTGGCGTCCCTGGACAGCTGTTCATCCACAGCAGGGCAACTGCTTGGGTCTGGCCTCACCTCTTCTTGGTGGTATGTTGTGATTGTTGCAGTCGCCGCCTTATCGAGGCTGTTTGGGAAAGTCCACCAGGAAGCTGAGTGTGGGCCTCGGCTCAAGGGGCCTTCAGAGCTGGGATTGTGATGGTGGAGCTTGGTGTCTTGTGTCAGATCTCTCGAGTATGGGAGATGGAAAACATGCTGCTTTTAATCCATCCATTTTGAAACGAACGGTTTCTCGTGTGGAATTGCTAATGACTTGGGGATCCTGTCCTTTGTGAGGCGAAGGCTTATCATCTGAGCATCTGCTAAAATGGGCTGGGTGGAAACAGCGGGCCCGGGGCGGGGG
>NW_006799734.1:980771-985731 GCF_000442215.2 Lipotes vexillifer
CTGACCTGCTTGTTTAACACACCAGGCTTTTGTCTGCTTATCACTGATTTTATTTTGTGCTTCCAGAGACTTTCTTCACTCTGAGTTTATCAATAAAAAGATCATCAGTCAAATCCGAAGTGGCACCAACGTCCAGGGTGAGTAATGGGCACCGAGGAGACCATGGGGAACCCCAACCCCAGCACTTGGGGACTCAGGAGCCATTGATCTTGCCAGGTTAAATCACGTCAAGTCAGCAACTTCACGGGCTCCACTCTAGGGGTGCCTTCTAAGAATAATACGGCCATTTATAAACAAAGACACCTTCCACTCTTTTCTTTTTTCACCTTCTTTCTAAAAGGCTGAGCCTCGTGGGGACCCTCCGTGGAAGCTGGAAAGAGGTCCCTCAGAAAACCACACACTCATCCATTTGGCATCCAGCTTGGCAGCACTTCTAGCCATTTAGGGCAGGCAAAGCTTTGCTTTATATTTGTACAGTGTCTTCCTCCAAATATTTTGCTGAAGCCTCATTTATCCTCAGACATCTCTCGACACATAAGAAGGAAGGGAAGCTGTGCAAGTGGTGGAGGTGGTAAGGTGTTTTCTCGGGGAGGACAGGGGCACAGGAAGAGGACAAGGACCTTCCTGACGTCAGGATACCGCAGAGCTCGGGATACAATCTACCTTCCACACTGCAGCTTAGTGGTTAGGATATGTCCATGTACCATTTCTAATAGGTCAGCAATTGTTACCCTGTGCAGGGAACCTGTTCCAGGCACTATTGAAAGCACAGCTTAAGCGTTGAAATGTGTCTGCCCCTCTGATGATGAATGACTCTGTCCCCACGCTTGGCATGTGATGGGTACCTAATGAGTTATTTGTTGAATTCAACTCAACTTTACTTTGGAAGCCCATGGTGTGTAGTACACAGAGAATACCCCATATCTGCTTTCTGCTCTTCTCTTATATTATAGTTGGAAGAACAGATCAAAACATCGAAATAGAAATGCCAGAACTCTACATAAGTGATGCAGACCAAGAGTGTAGGAAGGCCCAGATGAAACGTGGTCACTAGGGGTTGGATGGGACAGAGGCTGCAGGGAGCCGGCATCCAGCTGGACTACAGATAAAAGAAAGAGGATGCAGGTGATTGGAGGAAGTACAGGCAGATAGGCAAGGGTGATGTTCCCCAGGGGAAGCTCGTTTTGGAGAAACGGTGGATTTATTTAATAACTTGAAGTTTTAGAAAGACACCTAAGTGGAGAAACCCAGTCAGAAATTGGAACCACGGGATGCCCGATCTGGGCATCTGGGGAGAGGCCTGAGTTGGAGCTGCATCCCCAGAGGAGACAGTTGTGTTCCTGTAAGTAGGTGAACTCTGAACCAGAAGCACCGGCAAGAAATGGGCAGGTAGGACCTTGAGTCTTGAGCATCACCTCAGAAAAAAGGACTAGCAAGTATACTGTTTGCATGTGCTATGTTTGATGTTAGCACAACCTGAGACACTGCAAAGTCATAATCAATAACAAATCAGCAAGAAAGCCAATTCTTAAATAACTTCTCAGAATTAATGTTTTCCCATATAAGAACAATCACCAGTCATTGTGGAATGAATGATTCTTTTTATGACAGCAACAAAAGTGATAAAGTACCTAAGAATGATTTCAGTACAACCGAAACTGGTAACAGATTTACTGAAGTGTGTTTAAAACGTTTGAACGCGTGGGAAACGTGCTGTATATCCCGGCCTGCGGACGGCTCTGTCCCTAGATAGCATGAAGGGTCCCAGGGCCTTCTTCCCGGGCTGGGTGTGTGACTCCACCATCTTGCAGGGCGTGGTGGACGCCAGCCCTCCAGTCTCCCAGGCCTTCTCTGTGAAGGGAAGATGGGGGCAGAGCAGCAGTTTTGACGGCAGGGGTACCACCTGGGAATCACCTTGCTCACATCTGCTCAGATCCCATCACCCCACATCGAGTCAGCTGCAAAGGCCCCCGGAAGTGTGGTGGCCACCTCCAACTCAGGGGGCAGGGGCTTCTCTCATTAGAGAAAGAAGGAGAAATTGACAACGGGGAACACAAGCTCCCTCAAATTGTCTGTATGTTTAATGCAATTCTACCTCCAATGCAAGCTAAAAACCTGGCATCATATTGATACTTCTAACGGGGACCTAGAAGGCTACTCATGTAAGAATGGCCAAGGAAGTGCTTCAAGAAGCAATGACCTAGACTTATATATACTACGAAATGTAAAATAGATAGCTAGTGAGAAGCAGCCGCATAGCACAGGGAGATCAGCTCGGTGCTTTGTGACCACCTAGAGGGGTGGGATAGGGAGGGTGGGAGGGAGACGCAAGAGGGAGGGGATACAGGGATATATGTATATGTATAGCTGATTCACTTTGTTATAAAGCAGAAACGAACACACAGTTGTAAAGCAATTATACTCCAATAAAGATGTTAAAAAAAGTAAAAAGAAACAATGACCGAAGATCTACCTTACCAAACATACTTGGTACCAGACATGCCAAAACTGATGATACTGGTAAAGATTAGACAGAAAGATGAATGGAACAAATTAGGAAGTCAAGACATGGATACACATCAGATGATAAATATATATAATACCTAGTGACGCAGTGACACACACACAGAGACACACGGAGAGATGGAGAGAAGAGGAAGACAGAGATGCAGACAGAGACAGAGAGGGTGAAAGAGAGGGAGGGGGGGAGACTGGTTTATGTCCCTGGTTTATCATATGTGACACCCCCAAAATATAGTGGGTCTTACGGCAAGAAACGTATGTACACACACACACACACACACACACACACACACACATATGTATATATCCCTATAGCTTATGTATATATCCTTCTACATAATCTTACATATCCTTCTATATAATCTTATGTATCCTTCCATATAATCAGTCTTTCTCCATTGATTTGAAATGCCTTTTGTCTTATACTTATTTCATATATATTTCACATATATCTGTATATGTTCCCTATTTCTTATATATGTATTATATATATTGAAATATATATATTTCATATCAGTGGAGAAAGACTGATTACATAGAAGGATAATGATTTAAAAAATATTAAATTCTTACCCAAAAGCACAATCCAAAACAAATGCTAAATATAATCAATAAAGATTTGCAAGTTAACAAATACAACTGTAACAGCATGGTGGAAAGGAAGGGCACTGGTGTGCGTAATGCCCACCTGACTGGGGCCTCGAGGGCACCAAAGGCAGTGAACCAGGGCTGGTGGTACAGTGGGCAGCGTCCACTCTGGGCCAGGACACTGAGGCCTTGGGGCTCTGAATGTTCACAGCAACTCTGCTGGTGCAGATTTATCACAAAGAAACAACCCCACTGGAACCTTAAGAGATAAGGGTGATCATGGCAAAGCTGTGACGAATAGTAATAATAAGAGCAGTGCCCTGGGCCGGTCAGAGGGAGTAGGTCCCTGGGGTGCTGCTTTCCCTGTGTTTGGGGTGCACTGACTTTGCAGGGCGGAGCTGTAGCACATGTGACTAATGTTGGGTTCAGTGGGGACAGGACAGGTGGTCTGGGTGGACAGAGAAGGCCTTTAGCTGCTGGCCTTCAGGAACACCGGCCCCAGGAGGTTTCCTAGGGGAGCCTGGGCTGGTGTCCTGGGGGGCCGGCCGACTGTCAGGCCTACCTCAGGAGTCCCCTTGGGGCGCTGCAGTCAAAAGAAGTGTGTGAGAGGTGATGCCTGAGGCCCGAGGCTGCAGCTCCACGGGGGAGTCCTCTTCTCTCCTGGGTGACCTGGCAGCCCCTCCCTCCTTCCCACTCCCTCCTGACTCCCCGCCCCCGCCCCCAGTCCCAGCACCTCCCTCCTCCGAACATCTTTTGTTGTATCATTTGTGAAGTAAAATGATTGTGTGGCCTGGAGGGCCTGCTGAGAGCAGCGTTTCATGAAGTGGTTACTTCAAGCCCCATGAGGCCAGATGCTTTGAGATCATCTGGTGTCACATACTTTTATCTAAAAGATAAATATATGTGACAGCTTTTTTTTGAGATATTATTGGTGCATCACCACCTTTTCTCATTACTATCCACCTAAAGAGCCTTTTTAGATTTTTTTTAACCTGACTGCTCCCCATTCATGAAATGTTAACAACACATAATACTGTCCAGCTGTCTTTGTATTGTATGTATATATGTGCTTGATGCATGAAAAGATTAAGACTTTTGCTCCCTAAGAACCAATGTTTGCTCCCTTGGGGCGAGATTGGTCGTGTTGGGGATGACATAATTTAGATCCAAGTTTTCCAACTTGCGTGTGCACTAGAGCTGCCTTTAAAAATCACCACCCCATCAGGATACACCAAAACCATCATGTTCTCCCTGCTTTGGCCGGGGTGATGCTCCTGGAAGCCCCTCAGGTCTCCCACCTGCAGCCAGAACTGAGAATCCTGCTTCAGTTGTAAGATGGGGCTGGAGCATCCTGGGGTCCAGAAATAGTTTGGGGTATGTCCAAGGTTGATGGTCTGGCTAGAGTCCCACCTGTTGGGACTCCTTCAAGTTGAGATGGATGAGACCAAAGAAAACCAAGGAGGTGGAGAAAGAGCCGGGACTCTGTTGTTTGTGTCAATATCAAGAAGATACAAAAGTAACTTTTCAGCGACTCAGGGATATTTTTCTTTGCCATAAGCAAAACCCCTTTATCTATGTCACAGAAAGAAGAAGAGGAGGTGGGGATAAAAGGCTGGTGCCCTCCTGCTATACATCTTCCCGTCCATGCCTCCCTCCCCATAAGTCAAGTGCCCATCACAAGAAGGCTGCAGGCAAAGGGGTTTCAGGCCCTGGAAACCTCATTCATTCTCACCAAACCAAAGCCCTCTTTCAAGGAGACTGCTTTCCTTTATTTCTGTTTCAGGACAAAGAAAGGAAAAAAAAAATAGCTTATAAAAGAGATGGTAGGGGGAGAGGGAAGGGGAGGGGG